>NW_022987739.1:30295885-30345885 GCF_902827165.1 Trematomus bernacchii
CATTAGCTAGAAAGCTAACAAGCATTATTGTTAAAAGTCTGCTGATGTTTTGCTGGCTAGTTGTTTGTGTGACTGCACAGCTCTTTTATTCTATAAAACATAGATATTTCACTAAATGTTTCAAAGACTTTCCTATTTTTTACTGTGAATATTTTAGATTTTTAGATTTCTTTCATTATGCACCGAAACACGGAGGCAGATTTTTTTTTTCTTTCTGAACTGTGACCTTATTGCATATTTTGCAAAGTTTGAAAGTTCTTCCTCAGAGAAAATCATGCAAAATGCAAAAATGCTAAACCAGAGATAAACCATCAATTTAACATTTTTGGGCTTATTGTTTTTCTCCCAAAAACAGTGGATGCTGTTGAATGATAAATGAACAGTTATCTCAGCTGGACTTTTTACAAAATTACAAGTATTATATCGGATTTTTAAGTTTTTCTTTCATAGTTTGATAGATGGACTAAGAAAGAGAGAAACCGTTAATTCATTTCTGTGTGAGAGTGTTCTTGACTGTCATAACAGTTGATGCAAATAATGAGGGATTTACTCAGTGACCTTCACTCTGCACGCAGCAAGGTTTCCACCGCAGGAATTAAAACACCGGAGCATGAAGAGGAGTTAGATTTCAATGATACACAAACTAGTTTAAAAAGCTGAACGGCAGCCAGGGCGGCTGTGGCAAGGACGCTAGTTTCTACAAATCACCTCCTTTTCAAACTGCTCTACAAGCTGCCTTCCTGTTACTGTCGGGTTGTTTTCGAACATGCAGTAAACAGAGAGGAGGATGACATTTCATTTCTGGTAACGAAGAGGGAGCATCTCCAGGGCCGACGGATGAAAGGAGACGCTGAATGTGGCGCGACAGGTTGCAGAAAGTAATGTGCAAAGGACTCAACGAGAGGGAACATACAGAGAAAAGAAGGAGAGAGAAGGAAAAAGAGGAGTCACCCAGGCGTCTGTGTTTGTTTCTGTGTGTGTCTGTGTGTGTGTGTGTGTGTGTGTGTGTGTGTGTGTATGTGTCAGGTCAGCAGTGCGAGGCGTTAAGCTCAGGGTGGGTTGATAGATCGGGGAAAACTCTAGAGACTGCATGTCGGGTTGTTTTGCTGTTTTGGGCTTCAGCCTAGAGGGCAACACACACACACACACACACACACACACACTGAGTAATGCAACAGAGACCAGTTGTATTGCCCGTTTGGAACGTTATAAGTTGTTATTGCACAACTTTGATGAATACTCAATTCTGATTGGTCAATTTGAACATTCAGTGGTCTGTTATTTTTCCCTAGCAGACTGTTGCTAAGGAGGATGTCTGATCAAGGGATCCTGTGCAGTCATATCAATATCATGTACCAAAGTATTGATTTATTTAGTATGTAGCCATGTAATGGGAACACAACCATTTGTTTTAGGTTCAGGCTCCAAAACGACGTGGTTAGGTTTTAGGAAAATATCCTAGTTCAGCCTAAATAAGTATGTTTGATACTTACGTGCAACACAAGCTAATAAGTTACAAGAACTTCATTAATTTCGGACTCTCCGTATCTTTAAAAGTTGATTTGTAATGATGTCCGCTTGTTATTTGTCAACGATGCAAGTTTGTGTCAAAGTGGTACTTACCAATTTATTTTTATTTTCAATTAATCTGCCTGCTGTTTTTTCTATTAAACAATGAACAATTGCTTAAAGCTCAAATTTAGTTGATTTGACGTCTTTTTTCTAAACCCCTTAAATATTTGTTTGACTACAGTGTGAGACCAAGACAATTTTTTTAAGTTTCCCAACCTGGAAACAATCACTGTAGCAGTTACCACAAATGAGCATTTCAAGCAAAAAAAGTTAACATTTTGAACGGTGGTGACTGAGCCTTTAAGGGAAATGTGATCCTCCATTTGGGCTACAAAGAATTTAACAACAACAACAACCTCAACAACAACAACAACAACAACATGTCTACTCTGATCCCCCCCCCCACAGAGAAAATGTTGTCTAGTTTCATGTTGAGGGTATGTTATCTCTCCGGGCAGTGAAGGAATCTCACCACGATGTTATCCTGATGTGCATGTTTCATTTTTCTCTCATGGACGAAAGTCAAACTCATAATGAAAGTCTCATTTAAGTTTTCAAATGACCACATTTTTTCTGATTTAGGTAAGTTTTCCTAAATGCTCTTATCTTTTTAAGTTTTCTGCAGCAGTTCATACTTATGACACTGAAACAATGAGTGTTTCAAGCTCACTTATTCCATCACAGTTTATGCCAAAGGGTGTGTCCGGATTTACCAGAATTGTGTGTGTGTGTGGGTGTGTGTGTGTGTGTGTGTGTGTGTGTGGTGTGTGTGTGTGTGTGTGGTGTTGGTGTGTGTGGTGTGTGTGTGTGTGTGTGTGATGTGTGTGTGTGTGTGTGTGTGTGTGTGTGTGTGTGTGTGTGTGTGTGTGTGTGTGTGTGTGTGTGTGTGTGTGTGTGTGTGTGTGTGTGTGTGTGTGTGTGTGTGTGTGTGTGTGTGTGTGTGTGTGTGTGTGTGTGTGTGTGTGTGTGTGTGTGTGTGTGTGTGTGTGTGTGTGTGTGTGTGTGTGTGTGTGTGTGTGTGTGTGTGTGTGTGTGTGTGCGAAGAGTGTTTGTTGTTGTACAGTAGTTTATAACAATAAACCAACTTAAGGTTGTGTGTGTTTTTGTGTGTAAGTTGGCATCTACTTGTCAGTGAGTGACTTACATTTTTCTTAGTCATGGATTGTGTGTGTGTGTATATATGTACACGCACATGTAAGCACTAAAAGAGTGTTTGTTGTAGTTTATTCAAAAACATTGACTTAAGAAAACTTGTGTGTGTGTTTCTTTGTTTAAGTGCAACTTCTCGTCAGTGATTGACTTACATGCGTGTTAGTCAGTGTGCGGTGTGTGTGTGTGTGTATTTAAGTGTTTGCTGTTGTAGCATATTTCAATAAACAGACTTAAGGTAGTTTGTGTGCGTCTCTGTGTGTGTTTTTGTGTCTGAGTGGGCTTCTCGTCACTGAGTCACTATATGTGAGTGTGTTAGTCAGTGACGGTGTGTGTGTGTGTGTGTGTGTGTGTGTGTGTGTGTGTGAGTGTGTATGTAAGGCATGTTTCAGCTCTTTCAGAGAGGAGGAATGTGTTGCAGTTGCCAGATTTTGGCTGCTGTGACTTCATGGGACCAGTGGAGATCCCTAGTACACGTACACACACACGCACACACACACACACACACACACCTGTTACCATGGCAACTACACACAGGAAGGCATGACAAACTACCCCTTAAATCGTGAACATCTATCTGTGCTTCTTGAATTGCCTCTTACATTTGTGTGTGTGTGTGTGTGTGTGTGTGTGTGTGGGTGTGGGTGTGTGTGGGGTGGTGGTGTAGGGTGTGTGTGTGTGTGTGTGTGTGTGTGTGTGTGTGTGTGTGTGTGTGTGGTTGTGTGTGTGGTGTGTGTGTGTGTGTGTGGTGTGTGTGTGTGTTGTGTGGTGTGTGTGTGTGTGTGTGTGATGTGTGTGTGGTGTGTGTGTGTGTGTGTGTGTGTGGTGTGTGTGTGTGTGTGTGTGTGTGTGTGTGTGTGTGTGTGTGTGGTGTGTGTGTGGTGTGTGTGTGTGTGTGTGTGGTGTGTGTGTGTGTGTGTGTGTGTGTGTGTGTGTGTGTGTGTGTTGTGTGTGTGTGTGTGTGTGTGTGTGTGTGTGTGTGTGTGTGTGTGTGTATCCTGGGGAAAACATTCTTAAACACTGAACTTACTGTTTTTGTGTGTGTATTATATTAATTAGCATCACCCCTGGTTAATAAACCTTCACCATTCTTTTGGGCCACTAGGGGGCAGCTTTTTTACATATTATTACATTTCAAGTTTTATATATTTTTCTACTTTTATTATAGGATATAAGTACAAAACTAAAATGCTTTAATGCTACAAATATAGTTGGAAATACAATTTTTTTTAAATAATAAATACATAGATACTGTATATCTACCCATAAACAAATATATTTTCATACACAGTTATGTATTTGCAGACACATGCAGACATAGCTATTTGTTTATTTATCAGGACATTTTTGTTTTGTTTTAACATCCTTCAAAATAAATGTTTTTTACAGACCAGCAATGTTTTGCATTAAGGCACTCAGGGCACATTTACACGAGAACGAAACGGCTTGTATCTGCATAGTTTCTCTTACGTATAGCCCTATTATTTACACGAGGCCGTAACAAACGGACCCCACAAACGATAACGGGTCCCAAGGTGGATAGATTTGCAAACGAAACTCTCTGGGGGGTCAAACGAGTCCGTGTAATCGCCTCCATACGAATATTTCCTGAAAAAATAACGATAGCCCCACCTCTCCCCGCCTCTGCTGCTCACTGCTGTAGCATGGCCAGTAGCTACTGTCAGTAGCTACTGCTAGTGCTACTGCTACTGACCATGCTACAGATGTTAGTGCAAAATCTACAGCTCCTCTACCACAACCATCAGCAACAAGTGGACATGGAGAATTACATTAACTACTACATGTTGCTAAATCCACCGCGGGGCATAAACAGAAGGGTAGCCATGGCAACATTGCTCCGGGCTGCTCCGGGGTCTTCTTCGCTGCTTTTGGTGTATTTTGTGGCGGAAGTTACAGCGCCACTTACAGTCCCGGCATATGTACTACAGCGTTTCCAGCGGTCTCGTTTGAACAGACACGTTAAATGAAACGAATGCATGTGAACGGAAGACTTTTTTGAAAACGCATACTGTGCATAAACGCAAACGTTCCTGTGTAAAAGCAGCCTCAGTCTATAAAAGTAAAAGTAACTAGAGAATGCAATTCCTGAAGAAATTGCTAGTGGGAATGCTTTATGCTGAAAAGCTGACGCTGAATTGCTATGCTGGAATGTAATGTGTAAGAAGAAAAGATTTCCCACTAAATTATTATGCAGAATGGCCCATTTCGTAATAATGTTTACTATATTATAGCATTATAACTATTGATGCATTACAAATATGTATTACTGTACATACTGGTATGGTTTAGCAATATATTATAATTGAATAACTTTTAACTTTTTAGCTTCCGATCAACATCCTTTTCAAGAACCCACTGATACTTTACCAGAAAATAAAACATTCAGTGTTTTATTTTCGTCTTTTATAGCTTTAGAGTCGTGTTTCCGGCTACCTGATGAATTTAATTCGCCGCCAACTCTTCCAACATCTGTCTGAGGGAAACATCTGTCCCTGTATCTGCTAAACGTTGCACTATATTCATTATAATGTCCTGTTAAAACACCTGCTCCTATGGTGCTGTTCACTGCTGGAGGAAAATGGTAAAATAACTGCCCATAATGTCACTGTTTTTGGATTGAAATTGTTTTCCACTAGGGGTGGGGGAAATAATCGATACAGCTAGTATCGCGATACTTTGCGTGGCGATATTGTATCGATACACGGACGCCAATTATCGATATTTTATGATATAAACTGTAGCATATCCGTCGGAAAGATGGTCGTGCACTTGAGTGATGACTTCTAATTTATAAAAAACTCCAAAAACCAACGTAAGAGCTACACAAAGACACAAAACAACAAATACATTTAAGCTACATCCATATGAGAATTACTTTAGAATACCATTAAACAAGTGAACTTCAAATAGTTAGCAAAGTTATTAGGGATGATCCAATCGAGTGGGCGGGGCCTACGGGGATCTTCCATTTAAAGTGATGTTTAAAACTCAGTTAATGGGGCTCATTCACTGGCGCTTCCACAAACATTACATTCAAATGAAGTACATTATTCAAGTTTACATTAACTTTGGATAATTAACACGGGAAGAAATTAGAGAGCAGATAAGCAGCTCTCTCTATCAACACTATCAACCTATCGCTATCCCTCTCCTTCTCTCTCATCTTCCCTCTCTCTCTCTCTCCCTCTATCTACCCCTCTCTCTCTCTCTCTCTCCTCTCTCTCTCTCTCTCCTCTCTCTCTCTCTCTCTCTCTCTCTCTCTCTCTCTCCTGACAGCCTGTCAGTATCTCATGCAGCTCACTGATCCAGTAATGAGTGACCCGACAGTGAAGAATAAATATATTTATAACTAGTTTAGCTTGTTCCAGAGGTAGATCAAATAGCTAAGTGTGTTAGGTCTAACTCTTGTGTGTTCTGCTCCGCTCACCGGTCCGTCACAGCGGGCGGAGCTGCAGGATTTCTGCTTCACACACGTTGCATACCGCTATTTTATTGTCTTTTATTTTAAAAATACTGCCAGACCGGTGAAGCCATTTTGGCGAGCTTGTTTTGCCGCGCACAGAGAAAAGTGTCATGTATTTTACGTCATGTGATCGGCATAAAAGCATGTCTATATAAAACAGGAAGTTACGTTAAGACATGTATACAATTGCAATGAAAGTAACAAAAACAATTCCATCTCCTTTTCAGGTTCAAAGAACACAAATTGTGTTATTTACATAAACTATTCATATTGCAAATACATTTTTTAACCAGGAATGGAAGACGGATATGACGCATGTGATTTGCAATATCGCAATATATCGTATCGCAATACTTAGCATATCGTAGAATCGCAATACTATCGTATCGTGGCTTAAGTATCGTGATAGTATCGTAAAATCCAAAAACAGTCATATTATGGGCTGTTATTATCTATAAACCATATTTCAGCACAAGCAGATTCAATGTGCTTTACAAATATTATTTATTTGAGTCAACATCCCATAAACTCTTGGTGTGTTCACCTGTTGAATACACATTAATGTTTGAATCAGGTTGCTTTTATAATAGAAACCTCTACCCTGATTGGACGGCACACGAGCATGAAATCACATTTTTTTCTTGTTTTTTTTAATACATTTTCTCTTTCTGATTATCCCCTCCGTAATGATGCACCTGTGTTTCCATGGTTACCGCATGATGGAGCATTACCATGGGAAGATTGCTTTCCTCCTTGACAGCTCGCTCAATCAGAGAATGGATTACAGAACATTTTAATGAATAATTTAACCTTTTGGGAAACAAACCTACGAGGTTTTATTGTTCTGTTGCTATCTCTTTCCTACTGTTTTCATTCATTATGCTAAGCTAAGCTAACTGGCTGTATTTTCATATTTTCTTTCAAATATTTGTATTGAAAAGAAGCATACAAGTGTAAGCAATAGTACAGACTTCTTTGGGGTGGAAATCATGCTTCCCTATTTTCAGCATAGAAGACAAACAGAACAGATGAGCCCAGACTACCCCCCCACCCTTCCCTCCCCGAGCAGTGCCACCCAAGCCATTATAAAACGATTGTTTGTGCAATGCATTTCAGCCGACCGCCCCCCTTATAAATGAAACCATTGGACCCCACATCCTTTCGAATTCCCCCAGTCTATCTTTTAGGATATATCGAATTATTTCTAAATGCAGAGTATCAGTCAATGCCGTAATCCAAGCTTTGGCGTGTGGCGTAGTGGGTTGTCCGTAGGTGTTCGGATCAGGGGGTCACAGGTTCAAACCCCACTGCAGTCAGCATGTCGTTGTGTCACTGAGACACTTCACCCCAAATTGCTCCTGTGGGGATTGTCCACAGTATTGAGTATGTAAGTTGCTTTGGATAAAAGCGTCTAACATGTAATGTAATGTGAAACTGGGCACATTCTTTGATTTCCATAACAGGAGAATACGTTTCTTTGCACACAGGAGACCATTAGGACAGGAGATGAAGTTGTAAAATATCACAATGTCTTGAAGATGATACACATAGCTTCTGATGCAAGAAAAGCCAATATATACTGACAAATAACATATTTTTTGTAGAAGATTACCAGTAAACTGCGCAAAATGTGACAGCAAAACAAGAAATGGTACCGAATTAATCCACAACCTTTTAGTTTTGGATCATTTTTAGTAGAAAATTGTACTAGAAGAGGGAAACAGGCTCTGATATCTTCATGTTGAGAGACTGTTGAAATGAAATTTGCAATTATAGTGCATGCAAAAAACAATTAAATACAACATAAAAATATCTATTCCTGTAAGATTGGCTCATATTCCTCAGTTAACACCTCAGGGAAGATGTTCATGTACTTTATTCCGTGATACATTTTTTAGACTTCAGAAGAAATGCTTCCAGAAATGATTTCATTTTCTTCAGCGGTGCCATTTCTCTCACTTTCTTTCTCTTATATTCAATGCATTCATTCAACCTTGCAGAACAAATGGCTGGAGAGCGAGAGAGAGAGAAAGAGGAAAAAGATAATGACATGGAGGATGTTGGATTTGAGACACCTGTGGGGTTTGCCCACAGTATTGAGTATGTAAGTCGCTTTGGATAAAAGCGTCTAACAAGTAACATGTAACACAAGTAACATGTAACACAAGTGGAGAAGGACAGTCAGGTGGTTGTAACATCGATGGGAATCATCGTGTGGAGGCAGCAAGTTTATAAAAAGCAGCAGCAGCAGAAAAGGTAGACTGGAAATAGAGAAACAGAAGAAGAAATTAGTGCATCCTCCCGATCAGTAATGTATTCACACTAAAGTATACATGAGAGTAACACACTTCTGGGCAAAAATGACGGCTCCGCCCACTTTTGGGGGAAAACAAAGCTGTCATTTGAATGGCAGTCAATACAAATTCTGACGTTTTTGCCAATCCGATCAGAAATGTAAGAAAACATTTTGGATCTTCAAAGAGCCCGGTTACGATGGCCAGACAGGCATTACATAATTGGAAATCGACCATCGGGCTCGATATATGGTTAAATATAGCAGTAGGCGATCGATGTCCATAGATGAGAGTAGCATCTACTTCACTTCCAGGCGAAAGTTACGGCCCCGCCCACTTTTGGGAGAAACCAACGCTGTCATTTCAATGGCAGTCAAGCCTGAAGCCACAGAGCTCTTCTGTTACTGTCCTTTCTTCTTAGAGGAAGTTCAGAAACACTGAACTCTGGATTTGTTTTAATGTTTGAGGTGCAATAAACGACACAGCAGCTTGTTGGCGTGATACAACTATTATTTTCCGCCTCGCTCATGAGAGTAACAGCTGGCAAAATTACGGCCTCGCCTACTGATTTAAATGTAATATCGATAATATCGATTTCAAATGATTTCATGTAATTGTTTGCCTGTCTGGCCATCGTAATCGGTTCACTTCAGAATTTGTATTGACCGCCATTCAAATGACAGCGTTGTTTTCCCCCAAAAGTGGGCGGGGCCGTCATTTTTTGTCCCGGAAGTGACGTAGGTGTTACTCTCATCTATGAAAGTAATGTTACCTGACCTTAGAAATGAAGAAACAAAGATCTTAAGGATAAACAAACCTGCCTTTCATGAAGCACATTCAGCTGATACACCAACACTGAAACACATGAGCACATACTACCATTTAAAAAAGCAGAAATAAAATCTGAGCTGACAGAAAATGCTCCGTTTTAGTTGAACACACACAGTTAAAGCTCACACACACTATTTTATGAACGTATAGGTTCACCTGCTGAATTAAAAACAGAACAAGTGAAGCAAAGAAAGTGAAAACCATAAAGCAGATTCAGGCAGTAGAAGTATAGATGCATTCTTAAAGTATTATCCTACAGAACAGAACAGCTGACAGAGAAGAGATAACATCTGATCCTTTACAACACACACTAGCCTACACGTCGGTTTGCTATCCTGGCTCCAAAATGGTGGAATGAGCTCCCCATTGACATCAGGGCCCTTTCTCATTTCTCTAATTCCCCCTCCTCGACTCCCCTCCTCGACTCCTATCCTCGAGACTTAGTCTCGCCCACAGGAGATGCGAGCGGAGGAGCCGAGGAGGGGAACCGAGGAGAGAGGAGGGGAAGCAGCAGGCGGTTAGAGAAATGAGAACTCCTCTCCTCTGAGCGGTCATATTAAAGAGACGTCCATTAATGATGACAGGAGGCACAGCAGCCCTCTGTCTGATGGACAGATGTGTTCATGATGACTTATATATTTACTTTGAATCCATTGACAGTGCGGTATAATGAGACAATAACAGGCTACAGATGCGGACGTACACACAGACACACACACACACACACACACACACACACACACACACACACACACACACACACACACACACACACACACACACACACACACACACACACACACATATATATTTATATATATATTTCACATTCAAACAAGTATGAGAGCACTCTCATAATAACGTAACACTATCACAGACTGGATATATCCCCCCCCCCCTCTCTGGTCGCTGAAATTAGGAAAATAAATTACGGGCCAAAAGTTTTATTTACAAGTATTAAAAGTAAGCAGAGGACACCAAACCAACTGAGACCTGTCTGTCTGCCGCATCTACACACACACACACACACACACACACACACACACACACACACACACACACACACACACACACACGCACCTACACACTATACAACACACACGCACCTACAGCTCCTAAAGCATATCATATATATCAGGATACAGCCGTTGTGTATTTTATTATGTGAAGCACTAAATGGTTTTAAACAAATATCGACTTTGTTTGTAGATATCTACTAAACTAAAGCAAATAAAGAGAGTAGGCCTGTTATACTGAGTGATATATATTTTACACACTGCTCTGCTTTCTGCACGGACCTCACAGTTGTTCTCACTGGAAACATCGCGTCGTGATGAAAGCAGTTACTAAAAGAATATCCAGGGGATGCATGCAGAGCTGTGATTGGCTGAGATAAGTCCGGCCGTGCGTCACGACTCTTTGAAACATCACTGTTGCCGGAAATGCATCCGCGGAGGATCCGTGGACTGGCGCGGAGGACCCATCAGTGTATCCTCGGTTAGAGCTCCTCCAGAGAGCCTCCTCGACGCTCGATCCTCGGTCCTCGAAGTGCATTTAGAGAAATGAGATGTCCTTCAACATGGCGCACTGAAATCCATTTCTGGGTCACTACCGGAGGACCGAGGAGTCGAGGAGTCAAGGAGGGGAAATTAGTGAAATGAGAAAGGGCCCAGGACAGCAGAAAGCTTACACATCTTCCGGCGCAGACTGAAAACTCTTATATACTATCCAAGCACTTAGATACTAACTAAGCACTCATATACTAACTAAGCACTTATATACTAACTAAGCACTCATATACTAACTAAGCACTTAGATACTAACTAAGCACTTATATACTAACTAAGCACTCATATACTAACTAAGCACTTATATATCTAAGCACTTAGATACTATCCAAGCACTTAGATACTAACTAAGCACTTAGATACTAACTAAGCACTTATATACTAACTAAGCACTTATATACTATCCAAGCACTTAGATACTAACTAAGCACTTAGATACTAACTAAGCACTTATATACTAACTAAGCACTTATATACTATCCAAGCACTTAGATACTAACTAAGCACTTAGATACTAACTAAGCACTTAGATACTAACTAAGCACTCATATACTAACTAAGCACTTATATACTAACTAAGCACTTATATACTAACTAAGCACTTATATTCTAACTAAGCACTTATATACTAACAAAGCACTTATATACTAATAAAGGACTGGCTTATCTAAAGCTAGTTGAGTAGCACTTGAAATGTTTAGGCTCTATGAAACCTGATGTACTTATATGATTCTGTTGTCTTCAAGTTTGTATCTTCTTGGTCGAATGCACTTATTGTAAGTCTCTTTGGATAAAAGCGTCAGCTAAATTAAATGTAATGTAATGTAAAGTATATGCTCTTTTTAGGTTTTTAATAACATTGTAATCCTGCTAGTAATCCCACATGTTTTTAAATATAACACCTTTCTATGTAACTGTAAGGGAATACAGTTACCTTTTTTTGTATCCTGATTACACTATAGCTTTTCATGTAATCTGTAACTCCCCAAATCTTATTATGGCTAAAAATGTGACGTCTTCATGCACTAGTTGTATTTACAAAATGTACAAATTCTCAGTAGCCTGAAAAAACAACAACAAATGGAATATATTCAAATCAAAAACTCAACTTTTTGCTAGAAATGCCATCATGTTTCTCTTTGGGCAGATGTGAGAATGACATGTGACACTGCACCTGTTACAGATGGTAGAAAATGAACAATTTCCCCCTCAAATTCCCTTTGAGTTGAATTTGTTTTCCAGTCCAGAGAAGCGTAAGTGAACCATGGATTTGTAACACGGCTCTAAATATTTAGTGTGTTTTTCTGTGAGCTCTCTGCAGCTCTCCTTCTCCATGATTACATTAACAAGGTTTAAATTAAGGATGCAACGATTTGTAATCTGTGATACCGATGTTTGTGTTAGTTTTATTCCCCTCCAGGGAACACATTCATCTTATTATAGAAAACCCCCCGAACTTCTAAGTAATTCAGCCTTTCATTTCACCATCTTTGAATGAGCTCATACTCAATCATAAAAAGTTATTATACAACCTTTGATATAACCTTCTGTCAAATAAAGAAATGGCTTCTGAAGAATAACTGCTTGAAAAGACCCTTTGTAGCTGCTTCAGCTTGCAGTATTTAAATGCCTCAGAACATATTCATTTTGAGAAACATGCGTACATAATAATTCAAATGTTAAAGCACTTAAAAAATACTTTCTTTCACCGTTTCTGGCTAGTCATATCGAATATAAAATGTTATTTTTGGATTGTTTTCCAAGCAATTGACAACTTTTCCTTTACTTTAATTTGTGAACAGACCACACACGACCACCGTTGCCTTCATGTCAGAGTCGGTTTATTTCTTCATCCGACTGCAAATAACCTAAACAATGTCAAGCTGGTGCAAAATCGATTCCACATAAAAGATAAACATCGCCAACCATCATGTCTGAATATCCTCTTCATTGCTTGCAGTCAACAAAGCGAATATGTAAAGGACAATTCACGTTGGGATCTTGCCTCCCATGTCGATGTTCTTTTTTCATTAATGATCGCCTCGCTGCACATTATCCAGCTTATTAAATGGCCACATACTAAATAAACCAAGGGCTTGACTCTGGGACCCAGTGTGTTCTTAGTTTATTTTCCATTAACAAGTCTTAAAACGCTGCAGAGCCTATACCGTGTTCCTGTTAGTGTTTACTTCCTGTCTGTCTGTCTTCTTCTGCTGTTCCCTTTAGTGTTTACTTCCTGTAAGTCTTCTTCTGCTGTTCCCTTTAGTGTTTACTTCCTGTAAGTCTTCTTCTGCTGTTCCCTTTAGTGTTTACTTCCTGTAAGTCTTCTTCTGCTGTTCCCTTTAGTGTTTACTTCCTGTAAGTCTTCGGCTGCATCTCAGGTCGGTTTAAATGGATTCCTTGCGTCCCTCACTTGCGTCGTTTCCCTGCGACTACTCCCTCCCACCAGGGAAGCATGGAGAGACGCAAGGAAACCACGAGAAGCAGGGAAATGAGTTTTAAGAGCAATGGGATGTCCTTTCCTCCGGAGCGTCACATGAAGCGACGTCCGTTTGTGATGACGCCGCACAGCTGTTCGTCTGACAGCAGCTCTGTCCCCGTTATTTTCACAAACACCCCCGCCTCTGTTAGTACACATTTACTGACACAAACATTTGTATCATCTGTTGTAGACCCAAATAGATTAAATCAAATAAGAACTCATTCTCAAAAAAGATAAACGCCATTCTTAAAATGTATAAACGAACATTAGTTAGATTAATATTGATTAGAGTGCACAATAGAAATAAAAATAATTCAGAGAAGAAAAAGAGATATGTTATCTATCAAAACCCAGTTAGATTAACATTCATTGGATTGCACACTTTAATTGTTTGTGTGGATATGTAGCAAATTAACATTTTAAATAGCACTTAATGACTGACTGAATGGAAATGACAATAAATGAAAATGTAAAACGAAAAAAGCGATCATGAAAATGTTTCCAATAAATGAATAAAATCATTTTTGACCACTTTGTTGTTCAGATATATCACATATTTGTAACTGAATGATGCATTCATTGAAACAAAACACAGTATAAACTGAGGAGTGAGTCCCGTGAGTTTCATGTGTTTTCTTCACTCCGCTGGGAAACTGCTCTCATGTCAAGAAGCATCAGATCAGTGCGCTGCATCGTCCAATCAGTGAGCGATACACAGTAAGGGGGCGGGGCGAGTATCTGAGGATTTCACCGGAGGATGGCCTGGTGGTTCCTCGATTATCGCTCCTCCATTATCGCTCCTCGATCCTCGGTCCTCCGGCAGAAATAAGCGCCATGGGACGCTACTCAAGATGGCGCAGACAAATCAACTTCCGGTGATACCGAGCCCGAGGAGCGAGGAAATGAAAATAGTCGACCTGAGACGCAGCCTTCTTCTGCTGTTCCCTTAAGTGTTTACTTCCTGTCCGTCTTCTTCTGCTGTTCTTTTCTCGTTAGTGTTTACTTCCTGTCTGTCTTCTTCTGCTGTTCTTTTCTCGTTAGTGTTTACTTCCTGTCTCTCTTCTTCAATTCCAAAAATGTTAACCTAGACTAACTTTCTTTTGTGAAGTTTGAAGAAGAGCTCTGCTAAAGCAACATGTTGCCTTGAACTTGTTAGAGTCATTGACATATTTTTGTAAAGAAGACCTTCTAGAACCTAAAAGCATGAAGGACAATTCAAACATATCCAATGTACTAACTGACTCAGGCTTTTGTGGCCGGAGATTTCACATTTTTGAACAGTATTATATATATAAATACACATTTAGAGGAGTGCAGTGTGCAAACCGATCTTTAACACTGACTCTTCAAAGTACATCATTATTGTCTCAGTCGCTTTTAGCAGCTCCACTTCCTGGAGTCTGACAGGTCGTCTTCACAGTACATTACTTCCTCATTAAAATCATAATTAACCCTTAAATGCGTACCTTGGGGCTTCGCACGCACACATACACACACACACACGCACGCACACATACACATACACGCACACGCACACGCACACGCACACACACACACACCATGAAACTCATCCATTTTATTCAATTGAGCACTCTGCTTTCTGGTAATCCTTAAAGTATTTCTCTTTCAAATGTTCTAGTGACAGAAAGTAGAGAAGTGTTTTTCTCTAAAGCATCTCAAGTGTAACATTAAGGCATCTCGGTGTGTGGTGTTGTGCAGAGCAGCAATTTCTTTGATTTTTGGAGAGGTGAGATGAGTCTTGAGATGAGGATTCAAAAGTACCCGAGGCTATATGATGAGGAAGTAGTTTTTCTGTGCCATTTTTTAATCAGACCAATTAAAAGCAGAACTGGAGCGTGAGAATGGCGAAGCAACTCTGAAGACATGAGCTCTGAATCGGACAAAAGTCATGATAATGTGCGAAGAGTTGATGAAGGATCTTGTGTAGTTGGCTATTTGTTTTCATCTTTCCTGGTACTTTAACTGGACACATGTACAATGTAGTAAGCCAGACGATCATGCAAGCTATGCACACTTTCTTGAAAAAGTGCTGAAAGACATGCCAAACCTTTTAAAAGTCTGAATAATCGAACCAAGATAAACTCAAAGCCTAGGCTAAGTTTAAGTTTAATATTTGGTGGATAAATGCATGATCTAAAACTGAATGAATGACTTTATATTGAGCAGTAGTTAAACATGCTATGCTAAGTATGTGATTGGTTAAATGCTAATATTTAAAATACATTTATTTTTACTTGAGCATTGTTACGATGCCCTTTTGGTCAGCTCTGCAACTGCATGTCAAAATTATATTTAAGTGATAAAAACTTAGCACCCTGGTGTAACTGACACCCAGTGAGATGAGACACATTATTAACCACTTGAACAATTGTTTCTTTTGTATTATTTTGAGCGTAGGTTTAAGTGTTTCCTTTCTGGCCAAAATCTGTTGGGAATAAACTTCCTTTTTTGACCTAGTTGCTCATTTCTTTCGGTTACGTGCTGTCAACCATGCTCCATAGTGGCTTATTGAAAGGCTTGGAAGCCACTACTTAAAGACTTTAGTTGAGTAACGTCCATGAACACTCTGGAGGAAACAGTGGAGCTGTGTGCACAAAACAAACCAGCCATAACAGTCACCTTAACTAAAGCCTGATTAAACCTTAACCCACAAACAGGGCTTAAAGCATTAGGCTGGCATTAAACATGAAAAATCTATTAATCAATTAATTAGATAACTGCTTAAGTAATTTATCCAAACATAACCTTGTTGCAGTTTCACAATTGTTAAGATTCATGCTTATTTATTCATGTTTGTCTTTAGTTTTTATAACGAGGTCATACATTCAACATTCTTTACAATTTGCTGTTTGAATACAGTAAATGCATGTGACAAACAAACACAAAATCTTCATGAGTAATATAACACATATTTTTACGGCTAAGAATGACAATCTTTTGTAGTAACGATACTCATTCAAACTTAACCATTTTTTAAACATGTCAAACAGATTTGCAAAGAACAGTGAAGACATACTTCGGATGTCTGATATGCTGGCTCGTCAGATCATACATTTGAAGATATTTTCTGTCTTTTCTAAAACAAAACAATTATTTGATTCATGTGTATTAATCCGCGGATGAAAGTAGTCCCCTACAAATGCATTATTTCTTCTCCTGTTTGACTAACGTTGACAGTTGACTGAGCCTTTACCAACTAAACAATCTATTATCTAACCCTCTATTTGTGTTTGTAAAGATTTACATACTTATATAATGCACTGTAGGTTTTAATATTCTAATGTGATTTAAAGACATGCTGAAAAATACAGACCTTGAGCATTGAGTAAAAGACTTTTTGTCTGTTAGCATATTTTAAATTGCACATACTCATTTTCCCAACTCAGAAAATTGAATATTTTATAATGTATTTGTAGTTTTGATAACACGTCACGAGAGTAACGACCTGGTCTCAAGTCTCTGTGGTTTCCTGTCGTTTTGAATCCACCACTCATGACATGCCGTACAAGAATTTGCCATTTCTGTCAAACACTTCTGTTGCATGATTTATAATTTTCTATATAAAACCTCCAAGCCAAACATCCACTGAATTCTTTATAAAAGCCTCTCCACATGGTATGCAGCCGCTGACATCACGTTCTGTAAGTGTGGGAAATTCACACACAGCCGAAACTCTAACACTAACAGAGAGGAGACGACATGAAGGGGGGGAGGAAATGTTCAATTACTTTGTCTGTGTTAATTAATACGGCATACATTTCAGTAATGTTGTAACTTAAAGTGCACCTACAGTATCATGCTATTTTTAGGCAATAGCATAGGTCTAGCATAGAATATACAAATATATAAAAAACATGTCTATGAAGTGTTTTGCTCAAAATACCAAACAGATCACCCATTCTAGCCATGCCTCATATCCCTCTATTTCACTTCCTGTTTCAAAAGTGCTGATTTTGGGTATAAAGATGAAAATTGATTAAAAAAAAAAAAGGAGGGGGCTGAGCTCATGCGGGACCCGGCAGCTACCGTCTAAACTAAATGCTGCCGTGATGAAACGCCATATCATGGATTATCAAGGATTATTTCTGAAACAGTATGGAGCTCAAAGGCTTTCTCTCTTGCCGGTTATACCACAAGGTGAGTTCCTTTTTATTTCCTGCTTCTTCACACACATGCTCTCCAGTACAGGTTAGCTCTGAGTGTTAGCGATGCTAATGTAAGCACCGACCATATTACGTCCAAAACAGTCGGGCATTGTTTCTGACTTTCTGATAGGGCCGTGGGTCCACATTTCAGATATTACGTCATATCGGACGCAAATCTGGATCAGCTCCGTTGTAGCCCCGTTTTTAGAGATCTGGGTACGGAGGAAAAGAGAGAGGGTTTTATTTTCTGACGCTGCGTGAGTTCCCTGACACACCGGGGACACATCTTTATGTATACAAGACCCATGATAGGTCCCCTTTAAGATAAGATGGACCATTATTAATAAGCAGCAACAGAGTGAGAGTGAAAAACAGGACCGTACAGATTCACACAAGATTAATACAATTAAAGATACAATTTCATTTCATTTCAAACCTTTATCTATCCAGGTTGTATCCCATTGAGATCATTGATCTCTTTTTCAAGGGAGACCTGCTCAAGTAGGTTCCACATGAAACATTAAAACATAAACAGAACAACAAAAAGGACATCATACAGCAGCATTACAGGGATTACAATTGACATACTATCCACATGAACAGGTACCAACAGCTTCCGATTGAGTAACATCCAACCGAGCTTTAAAAACATTTAGTGGCACCAGATTGCTCAGTTTCCATTTTAATTGCAGACTATTCCAGGACAGTGGAGCTGCGCATCTAAATGCTATTTTCCCTAAGACAGTCCTAGCAGTTGGCACATTTAATAAAACCACAGCATGCGATCTCAGGCAGTAGCCACTTACAATTCGCCGTGAGATCAGGGAGCAGATGTAGGATGGAAGTTTCCCTAACATGGCTTTGTATATAAAAATGTACCAGTGACTGAGCCTCCGTACAGTTAGCGAATTACATACAGGTCATTAACTGTTCAAATAAGAAATTAATTCAATGAACATATATACATATTTTGGTCCGGATTGTTATATATATTTACATGTATGTGTGCAGGTCAAAGTTATTGTGCAAACGGTGCAGATTTTATGTAAAGTACTTGTATGTGTTACATTGTTAACCCCTGGAGGTTACCGTCTTGTTTATTTATACATTTTGCATTCATCTTCTATATTAAGTCCATATTAAAATGTGTATTAAAAAATAAGTAAAAAATCTGACCCTTAAAGGTGGGGTAGGTAGGTTTGAGAAACCGGCTCGAGATACACTTTTTGTTATATTCCATGGAATGCTCTGAACATCCCGATAGCAATGAATATCTTAATTGCTTTGACAAAAAATCCATAAAAAAATGTCATCTGTGGAAGCCGTAGTACTGTAAAAAGCACGACCAATCATCTGAGCCGGCCCGGCTAAAATAACTGGATGGCCTACCTGCCTGTCAGCCTTCCATCTGTGCACAAACTTATCTCGTGCCCTCATTGGTCATGTGCGCGTTCGTGTGTGTTGGAGGAGGGGCTCTGTGAGGAAGTGGCAGATTTTCTCCGGCTGTGTATTTTCAAATTCTAGCACACTCGAGCTGGTTTCTCCAAAATTACCTACCCCACCTTTAAGGACACCTTGTCCCCTTTGAAACCCATTAAAACCACTATTTTTGATATATAATAATGGATAAAACCATATATAATTAAGCTTTTAGGATGCTTTCAATCTAAAGCCCTTCACTTCCAAATTATTTTAAATATATATATTTTTAATACATTTTAGTGTTTATTTTTTTTAATTTAGTTATAACAATAAACTGGATTTTAAAGGGTATAAAATGGGAAATGTAATAACAAGTTCCCTTTGATCAGGACTGAAGGTTAACTCAGAGAAAGTGGAGAATAATCTTAATATATATTATTATTTTTACAACAGCTCTATGAAAATGACATTTTTGTCCTGTGACGACATCACAGATGGTCGAGGGTTTAACATGACGTTTTTACCCAGAATGCCCCTGTTTTGGGAGGTCATGTGAACAGGAGCAACACTTGACATTGTTGCAAAGTTTATATAAAATTCCTGAGAGTTTTTCTGCGGTAAGAGCAGCGGGTCAAATAGTTTTTGGAGGACTGATTTAATGACACAGTAGAAAAACTCTGTGATAAATAAGATTCCTGCTTTCAAACGCTTGGAATCTGTTGCCTCATTTTGTTTTTGTTTAAGAGTTCAGCATTGGGTTCAGGATTAAAAGTATCTTAAAAACCTCAGCTAATAAAATGGAAACTCTGCACATGGCTAAGAGAGGACATATTATGCTCATTTCCAGGTTCATGTATGTAGTTTCTCTACTTTAAAGAGTCCTCTCCTGCTGATGTTCAGGTGTATATCAGTATGTAGTGTCTCTACTTTAAAGAGTCCTCTCCTGTTGATGTTCAGGTGTATATCAGTATGTAGTGTCTCTACTTTAAAGAGTCCTCTCCTGCTGATGTTCAGGTGTATATCAGTATGTAGTGTCTCTACTTTAAAGAGTCCTCTCCTGCTGATGTTCAGGTGTATATCAGTATGTAGTGTCTCTACTTTAAAGAGTCCTCTCCTGTTGATGTTCAGGTGTATATCAGTATGTAGTGTCTCTACTTAAAGAGTCCTCTCCTGCTGATGTTCAGGTGTATATCAGTATGTAGTGTCTCTACTTTAAAGAGTTCTCTCCTGCTGATGTTCAGGTGTATATCAGTATGTAGTGTCTCTACTTTAAAGAATCCTCTCCTGCTGATGTTCAGGTGTATATCAGTATGTAGTGTCTCTACTTTTAAAGAGTTCTCTCCTGCTGATGTTCAGGTGTATATCAGTATGTAGTGTCTCTACTTTAAAGAGTCCTCTCCTGCTGATGTTCAGGTGTATATCAGTATGTAGTGTCTCTACTTTAAAGAGTCCTCTCCTGCTGATGTTCAGGTGTATATCAGTATGTAGTGTCTCTACTTTAAAGAGTCCTCTCCTGCTGATGTTCAGGTGTATATCAGTATGTAGTGTCTCTACTTTAAAGAGTCCTCTCCTGCTGATGTTCAGGTGTATATCAGTATGTAGTGTCTCTACTTTAAAGAGTTCTCTCCTGCTGATGTTCAGGTGTATATCAGTATGTAGTGTCTCTACTTTAAAGAGTCCTCTCCTGCTGATGTCCAGGTGTATATCAGTATGTAGTGTCTCTACTTTAAAGAGTCCTCTCCTGCTGATGTTCAGGTGTATATCAGTATGTAGTGTTTCTACTGGGACATGTCTCCATGCTTTAATGTTCAAAAAGCTCTTTATTTTTCTCATACTGCCTGTGCTGCAGCAACTCTTTTCACCCTCTGTCTGAAACCAGAGCCGAGTCTGCTCTGATTGGTTAGCTGGCCTGGCTCTGTTGTGATTGGTCAACCGCTTAGAGATGTCCCGCCCCTTAGCCTGTCACGTATAATGTGTTGGAGCGCTAACCAATAGAATAGAAGCGTTAGTGTTACAAAGTGATGTCACTATATTCTGGAAGTAAACAAATTACTAGAAGTGGTTAAATGAAAAGATAAATATATATATTTCTGTGATTTGGATGGAGTCGATTCTAACCCAGATCCAAAAACAGACATCAGATGCTTTGCTCTTTTCAGTGTGATCAGTTTGTTCACGTATCACTCTGTGTGTTCTTCGGTGAGGTCATTCTGCTCCAGACATGCAGGGTGGAGTGGACACACAAACCATAAAACCTCCATCAGGACCTCAGGCCTTCTTCCTTCTTTCTGCCTGACTCTGTTGCATCCCTTTGAGCCTAAATGGTCAAATCAAATCTCTCTCCCCATCAGCCACTTCCTGCACGTCAGCCGCGACCCTTTGACCCCTAATGAGGACATCTTTGGTCGGTTTCCCTGGCTACTGAGCGCGAGGGGAACAAAAAAAAATTGCTCCTCTGACTTCTCCATCTGGCGTTTCAGACACACACCCAATTTGACTTGTTCTCTCTGTGCAGACTGTTTCGGAGGGTCTCAGCTGCAGAGTTCAAACTGTGGGAGGTTGTGGAAGGCAATGTGTGTTTCCATCGACCTGTTTTTAAACACATTTTGAATATATGCATAACACCTCAGCTGGAAAACCCTAAAAAAAGGCCTTTACATATAGATGAGGTGGAAAAGTTGGTGCATCAAAAATACAAAATGCAATTGAAAAGACTTAAATACGTCCTTTTACGCTTTTTGGCGCCTTCCCTTTCCTTCTGTGTGTTATATATACACACAACAGGATATACTATATATAAATATACTGTTTATAGGTTTTTGTGCATGTAAATGGTCTGCACTACCCCCATAAACATTTTCCTAATGAGTTAACGGTCTCAATCTCTAGTTTCAAGTCTTCTTCAATACATTAGGATGTTCATTCAGTCAATTATGGTTATGTGTAGAGTAAAACAGACGATAAAGAAGCGTATGTTTTAGGGCGGGGCTACCATGTGATTGACAGGTCAATACCACGCTGTTGTTCGTGGTTTCCTCTTACAACTTTAACCCATTAACAGCGTGTGTTTTCAGTTTTTACAGTTTAATATAACAAATGTAATAACCTAAAAATATCTTCTTTACATTTATTTTTACTTTTTTGCTCCAATCTCTAATAAAAGAAGATGGCGAAAAACCAAAATGTCAAACTTGAGGCTTCAAAACCTCCATTCACAAAGAATATTCACTTAATATTAATGCAACCTGACTGGAGAATTAGTGCCACTCACTGTTAATCATTAACTCCTAATATTCCCATAACAGTAATTGATTTAATTGCACATACATTTCGTTTTCTCGCTGATTTTGTGTCACATTTAGATGGAAACTTAACCAACTACTGTGGCAATACAAGCGGAAACTATTAATCCATTACCTTACAGAGCTGCTTACAGCTCCTGTTGCTCTTTACAGATAATTTCCTCACTGTAATCACTCGGATTGTGACATTTCTCTGCAGGAATGGAAGGGGAAGCTGATAAGCCGCCATGTTTGTTAATGAGCATGAGACTGGTAAACCCGGCTGGTATACACAAACAGACGTTTAGAAAAAACACAACAAAAAACAAGTCTTGCAAAACAGTGATTCCTCTTGAGGACAGCAAGACATATGACACACACACACACACACACACACACACACACACACACACACACACACACACACACACACACACACACACACACACACACACACACACACACACACACACACACACACACACACACACACACACACACACACACACACACACACACACACACAATATGATGATCCCACGTCTGCCTCAGCTCCAGCTTCGGGCCTCTTTTCAGATTTAAACAAGGGCTAATTAAAATAATTACAGCTTTTCTAGCATGAAGTGATGTCCCCAGCCCCCCCCCCCCCCACACTCTTACAGTACCTCCTCTGCTGTTTTTATTTCTGACTGCTGTAGGAGGAGTCGGGGCATCATTATGAGTCCATTTACTCCTCAGATACAGTAGCTTTCTCAACGCCTGTATGAAAAAAAAAATCTTCTTTTCTCATCTGCCAGCTCTTATCTAAACCAAGAAGCGATAATTGCTGAAATCACCTCATCTCAGCGATGATGTCTGAAGCTTTTGTCGTACACATTATCTGTCATTATTTTCTCATGGTGTCAAAATTGGATTTGCAGACGTCAGTTTTTTCTATATGAGCCCTTGA
Organism: Trematomus bernacchii; assembly: GCF_902827165.1. NCBI lineage: Eukaryota > Metazoa > Chordata > Actinopteri > Perciformes > Nototheniidae > Trematomus > Trematomus bernacchii. The sequence continues at coordinate 30,319,084 of NW_022987739.1, forward strand.
GAAAGTACTTTATGTAACTTTGCTCAAGTCATTAGACATTTGTTATTCTCTGATACTGTGGAAGTGAATTAGTTCTTAAAGTGAAATGCATGTCGAACAAATATCCTTAAGATTTTCTTTAGGAAATACACGTACAAATATATTCTTAAAAAATAATAATAATAAATATTTAACTATTTACCTAATATATCATATCATATTTCAATGACTTGCATATAGACTCTTATTGCACTATTTCACTTTTTTAAACTATTTTCTTCTTGTATTTACTATTTACTTGCACTATATTTGTCAGTTTATCTGTGTTTTGTGTTGCTCTGTTGGAGAAGCCTGTGACACAAGATTTTCATCGACATAACTACACTGTAGCTATGTTCGTACAAATAAAGAACCTTGAACCTTGAACCTTCTACATCTTGGCGAGCTCTTTGGAAAGTTTGTATTGAAACATATTATTACTTGCAAATCTAAATGCTTTGTTATTTTAAGACACTCTGGAGCTATTACATCTTTTATAGAGTGATTTTGTACATTCAAGTAAATAATAATCTTACCATTGCACAACCTAGATTCCATATTTGCAGAGATTTAGGTAAAAAAATCCCACATTTGCATACGGAAACATTCAAATCTGTACATTTACTCAGCCTGTGTTTCAGATATGCATTTATATCAGTGGATTTGACCGTTTTTCATCATGTCACAATCATTTTACATGCATTACATAAGGGGTTTTGTGCACGTATGTGTCTGCATGTGCATAATCTTAATAAGATTGTCCGTATGCAAAGATTAGCATTTTTTTACAGAAGGCATACAAGGATTGGATGAGGTTGTTTGACATGGCTCATGCATTCATATGTTTGTTTACGTGTGTCTGGTCCTCTATCTTTTTGTTCATGTGTTTGCATGATCAGAAAGCAATGGCTGCATGTTTTGTTTTATTCGTTCAATAGAGAAATACATTTGATGTTAAGTCAGATAACGTTAAATATTGCAAACAACTCTGTCATTACACAAAGGGCTTTTTGTTCCTTTTCTTCCTGGCAACACTGATGCACAAATCTGTGAAGTTCATTTAAGGTCTCTGTGCTTTAAATGTCTTCAGCTGCTCATGTCGGCGCTGCCCAAAATCTGTGACTTTTTTAACTCTGCGCCCACAATGCATCTGTGTGCACATACCCTTTTTACTGAAGGATTCTTGCTTTTCCAAGGGGTCAAAGGTCTGTTGCCTATCCTGAGGGAGACGCTTTATGGCCTTAAAAGTAAAGTTTAAAGTGTGGGAGTTTTAAACGAACACTTACTTACTCAGATCAGAAACAGAATACTTTACTAACTTAACAATATTCATATAAACAGAAGACATAAAACCAAAATGTGCATGTTGAAATGTGTGACAACAATATGATGTATTTGTGAAAATAATGATATTCATGTTAAGCTGCTGATGGTGAAATGAGTCCAGACTGTTTGTTTGTCTGCCTTTACCCCCCAAAGACCCCCCTATCTCTCCTTTTCTTTATCTTTCTTGACTCTTTATCTGCCTCTTGATGACGGGCAGGCGGGCTTCCCTCTCTCCCCTCTTCTTCTCCCCCTCTCTCCCTCGTCTGTCCCTCCATTATCCTCCGTATTGTAAACATTTCAGTCACACTTAGTTGCAGCGCCGGCTGATTTATTTAGCGCTGCTCCACGTCTGCCTGAGCACAAAGCTGTCTTCTCCATCTCTGCCTGTCACTCACACACACGCACGCACGCACACACACACGCACGCATGCACGCACGCACGCACACGCACACGCACACACACACACCCTGTCTCCTCCCCATTGTGTCTTATCTCAGTTCCTCCTCTCCTCTCTCCATCACACTTCCCTCTCAGCTGTTGCTCTTTACACTCAATGTATAAGGATTACACACGTAGGCTTGTCTTTCTGTCAGTTTGAAGGTAATGTTGGGTATCAATTTACCTTTCGAATAACGCATTTCTCAGTTTATGCAGTGTTTAATTCCACTGTAAAATAAAACGAAGTTTACAATAAATAATCATGACAAATAATTCCTCATCACAATAATCATTTTTGAAAAATCCATTTTTCTTTTTTACTGTTAAAGGTAGGGTAGGTAAGTTTGAGAAACCGGCTCGAGATCACTAGAATTTGAAAATACACAACCGGAGAAAATCTGCCACTTCCTTACAGAGCCCCTCCTCCAACACACACGAACGCGCACATGACCAATGAGGGCACGAGATAAGTTTGTGCACAGATGGAAGGCTGACAGGCAGGTAGGCCATCCAGTTATTTTAGCCGGGCCGGCTCAGATGATTGGTCGTGCTTTTTACAGTATTACGGCTTCCACAGATGACATTTATGTATGGATTTATTGTCAAAGCACTTCAGATATTCATTGCTATCGGGATGTTAAGAACATTCCATGGAATATAACAAAAAGTGTATCTCGAGCCGGTTTCTCAAACTTACCTACCCCACCTTTAAGGTATTTAACTTCAACTTATTTGTATTGGTAAAAAAAAGACCATCTAAATAGGACTTCAGATAAAGATAAGATAAGATAGAACTTTATTGAACCCAATTTGGGAAATGTTTACATTGCAGCAGCATGAAAAGACATGGCATTGTACAATAACAATGTAAAGACAAGAAATAAACAAGAAAGTAGAAAATGTACATGTTGACTTCAGTATAAAAAAGACTTCCTCCTATTATCTTGTCTCTCCTGTCTCCTGTCTCCTTGTCCTCTGCTTCCCCTCTCCACTAACAGGTGTCTGTAATGTGTCCCTGTGTCACCATATTTCCTCCTTCCTTTAGCTTGAGGATGTCTAGACGTTTGATTAAAGTCAATAACGCAGAGCGACCGGCAGAGACTAACAGAGAGAGCCTTATGTGAGCTTTCTACCTTGTTGTCTGTGTGTGTGTGTGTGTGTGTGTGTGTGTGTGTGTGTGTGTGTGTGTGTGTGTGTGTGTGTGTGTGTGTGGTGTGTGTGTGTGTGTGTGTGTGTGTGTGTGTGTGTGTGTGTGTGTGTGTGTGTGTGTGTGTGTGTGTGTGTGTGTGTGTGTGTGTGTGTGTGTGTGTGTGTGTGTGTGTGTGTGTGTGTGTGTGTGTGTGTGTGTGTGTGTGTGTGTGTGTGTGTGTGTGTGTGTGTGTGTGTGTGTGTGTGTGTGTGTGGTGTGTGTATTTATTTATATATGTGACTTTCTTTTTCTAATTTCCTTCAAGCAATTACCTTCCCATTGAGAGAAGTCAGCTCTTATCGGTGGGCGCTGTGAGCTGCGTCTCAGTGGAGCTTGGCACTGTGCTGAGGTAGTCTTATTGCACACCTTAGAGGCAGAAAGAGTGTGTGTTTGTGTGTGTTCACGTCAGATGTAATTGAAATTCGGAGCGGCATAACCCACAACATTGTGCTAGTAAACCATTAGCGGTGCAGAGGTGCACGTCAGCCTCATATTCTGCTCTGAACGCACTTTACCTCGGTCAAACAGAACTTCAACTCCATATGAAGTGTGAGAATGGATGTTTATCACCTTTGCTCTCCAACTATCACGGCTTTTAAACTCTTACTGAGGAGATTTGGGGGTCACTTTTTCAATTGACAAACCGTTGACTGTCAGTCGTGCATGTGATAAATGTGGATTTGTCGACAAATCCACCTCCCTCACAGCTTAAAGACTTTACCCTGGTTTCCTCGATATTGATGTAAAGGAGACATACTCATTTCCAGGTTCATATCAGTATGTAGTGTCTCTACTTTAAAGAGTCCTCTCCTGCTGATGTTCAGGTGTATATCAGTATGTAGTGTCTCTACTTTAAAGAGTCCTCTCCTGCTGATGTTCAGGTGTATATCAGTATGTAGTGTCTCTACTTTAAAGAGTCCTCTCCTGCTGATGTTCAGGTGTATATCAGTATGTAGTGTCTCTACTTTAAAGAGTCCTCTCCTGCTGATGTTCAGGTGTATATCAGTATGTAGTGTCTCTACTTTAAATAGTTCTCTCCTGCTGATGTTCAGGTGTATATCAGTATGTAGTGTCTCTACTTTAAAGAGTCCTCTCCTGCTGATGTTCAGGTGTATATCAGTATGTAGTGTCTCTACTTTAAAGAGTCCTCTCCTGCTGATGTTCAGGTGTATATTGGTATGTAGTGTCTCTACTTTAAAGAGTCCTCTCCTGCTGATGTTCAGGTGTATATCGGTATGTAGTGTCTCTACTTTAAAGAGTCCTCTCCTGCTGATGTTCAGGTGTATATCGGTATGTAGTGTCTCTACTTTAAAGAGTCCTCTCCTGATGATGTTCAGGTGTATATCAGTATGTAGTGTCTCTACTTTAAAGAGTCCTCTCCTGCTGATGTTCAGGTGTATATCAGTATGTAGTGTCTCTACTTTAAAGAGTCCTCTCCTGCTGATGTTCAGGTGTATATCAGTATGTAGTGTCTACTTTAAAGAGTCCTCTCCTGCTGATGTTCAGGTGTATGTAGTGTCTCTACTTTAAAGAGTCCTCTCCTGCTGATGTTCAGGTGTATATCAGTATGTAGTGTCTCTACTTTAAAGAGTCCTCTCCTGCTGATGTTCAGGTGTATATCAGTATGTAGTGTCTCTACTTTAAAGAGTCCTCTCCTGCTGATGTTCAGGTGTATATCAGTATGTAGTGTCTCTACTTTAAAGAGTCCTCTCCTGCTGATGTTCAGGTGTATATCAGTATGTAGTGTCTCTACTTTAAAGAGTCCTCTCCTGCTGATGTTCAGGTGTATATCAGTATGTAGTGTCTCTACTTTAAAGAGTCCTCTCCTGCTGATGTTCAGGTGTATATCAGTATGTAGTGTCTCTACTTTAAAGAGTCCTCTCCTGCTGATGTTCAGGTGTATATCAGTATGTAGTGTCTCTACTTTAAAGAGTCCTCTCCTGCTGATGTTCAGGCGTATATCAGTATGTAGTGTCTCTACTTTAAAGAGTCCTCTCCTGCTGATGTTCAGGTGTATATCAGTATGTAGTGTCTCTACTTTAAAGAGTCCTCTCCTGCTGATGTTCAGGTGTATATCAGTATGTAGTGTCTCTACTTTAAAGAGTCCTCTCCTGCTGATGTTCAGGTGTATATCAGTATGTAGTGTCTCTACTTTAAAGAGTCCTCTCCTGCTGATGTTCAGGTGTATATCAGTATGTAGTGTCTCTACTTTAAAGAGTCCTCTCCTGCTGATGTTCAGGTGTATATCAGTATGTAGTGTCTCTACTTTAAAGAGTCCTCTCCTGCTGATGTTCAGGTGTATATCAGTATGTAGTGTCTCTACTTTAAAGAGTCCTCTCCTGCTGATGTTCAGGTGTATATCAGTATGTAGTGTCTCTACTTTAAAGAGTCCTCTCCTGCTGATGTTCAGGTGTATATCAGTATGTAGTGTCTCTACTTTAAAGAGTCCTCTCCTGCTGATGTTCAGGTGTATATCAGTATGTAGTGTCTCTACTTTAAAGAGTCCTCTCCTGCTGATGTTCAGGTGTATATCAGTATGTAGTGTCTCTACTTTAAAGAGTCCTCTCCTGCTGATGTTCAGGTGTATATCAGTATGTAGTGTCTCTACTTTAAAGAGTCCTCTCCTGCTGATGTTCAGGTGTATATCAGTATGTAGTGTCTCTACTTTAAAGAGTTCTCTCCTGCTGATGTTCAGGTGTATATCAGTATGTAGTGTCTCTACTTTAAAGAGTCCTCTCCTGCTGATGTTCAGGTGTATATCAGTATGTAGTGTCTCTACTTTAAAGAGTCCTCTCCTGCTGATGTTCAGGTGTATATCAGTATGTAGTGTCTCTACTTTAAAGAGTTCTCTCCTGCTGATGTTCAGGTGTATATCAGTATGTAGTGTCTCTACTTTAAAGAGTGCTCTCCTGCTGATGTTCAGGTGTATATCAGTATGTAGTGTCTCTACATGTCTCCATGCTTTAATGTTCAAAAAGCTCTTTATTTGTTCTCATACTGTCTGTGCTGCAGCACCTCTTTTCACCCTCTGTCTGAAACCAGATCCCAGTCTGCTCTGATTGGTTAGCTGGCCGGCTCTGTTGTGATTGGTCTAGCGCTTAGAGATGTCCCGCCCCTTAGCCTATCACGTACAATGTGTTGGAGCGCGAGCCGGTAGAGAGCGAGTGTTGCATAGATGTCAGTATGTTCCAGAACGTTTGGATCTTACCCTTTGCAGACCATGCACACAAATCCATTTAACACACTACAGGAAAGAGAAAACCACGCATAATAGCGCCTCTTTGAAACGGGAACAGTATCCATGTTTAACCCTCTTTTTCTTCTTTCAAATTCCTCCATCATATCTATCTCAAAGTATCCATTTATCACTATCTCCAAAATGTCCCTGCCTGCTTCCAAGTGTTCTATCTGATTGACTTTTGTTAAAGAGTATATACAAAATATCAGATTTTCACTACACGATTGTAGCGACCCAAAATAAATCAAGACAAATGACTTATCTATCGAAAACTTCAGCCATTTTTAACTTTCTATATTGTGCTTTTTGCCTCTTTTTCGATCAAATGCTCTCAAAATACAAACAAAGGGAGGTGAAGAGATTGCGTGTTATCATAACCGTACAACATTACTGAAATGACTTGAGCATTTATGATTTAAGGGGCTGGATTGTTTCATCAAATGTGTATCATTCCCATGAAATCAATATTTCCCTCTTGAAATACACAGTAATCGTCATTACCCCTCTGTATCGCAACACCCCCTATAAATGATCATTAGCCAATGAGTGAGCCTGAGGAGGAAAAGCCCATTCGTGAGAGCCGGAGTGTTTACTGTTTCCATTTTTAATCTCTTTGTTTCTGTCTGTTCACACACACACACACACACACACACACACACGCACACGCACACACACACACACACCTTGTAACCATAATCTTTTGTGATTAAGCAGTCCTGTAGACAAACACCAGCTTTAACAACGGCACACTTTCAGAGTGAAATAAATCCATGCAGAGCTTTCAGGGCACAGTTCAGCTTTAGAGAAGAGTTGTGTACAGGAGTTCATAATGAGCTTCTGACTCGTGTTACCCCATCTAATCTACAGTTCATAACACTTTATAGATTCCTCTGCTCTGTGATTATATGAACCTCTCTACGTAACATTTAGGGTGTAGATGGTTAAAATACTGTACGTTACTGGAACAAATATACATGAATTGTTGTCTTGTTAGTGACTCAGCTGGCTCGGCGCTTATTCTGAAGTACAGATGATTTGGTTTTTGGTATTTTCTGATGTACTTGAGAGGGATTGGAAATGGCAGCAAAGGTCTCTGGGAGTATCATGGACTTTGTAGTTCATGTTTAACCCCTTAAATACCATCCTGTATTTAACCTTTAGGACTCGTAGCCCCTTGGCATGTATGTGTGTTGGATGTACGGTGTGCTAGGGGTGCAGGGAAATGGAAAAATAACCAACATTGTGATCAATCTGGGATATGAAATAATCAGTTTGACCAAATGAGTACAAAAACTGACTTTTTTTAGTTGTGTTTTTCTTATGTTCCAGGCCCATTGTCAAATACTATGATTGATAAATTGATGAACATTGTGATTGGTGGTTGTGGTCTGTGCATGCAGAGACCGCTTGTTAATCAATAACATTGAATATCCAAGAAGCCTTAAATCGGAGATTCCCAGACTTCCCTAGTCTCAGGAAATGCTTTCTTTTTGGTATCAAACTGCGAACAAGTTGTTGAGTGATGTCTAACTTTATTTGGATTTCTCCTTTCTTGACATTGCACATCCTGGTATGTCTTGTCCTGTCTTTCATGTTCATTGTTGCTGCTCAGACACATTCATCTCACTATTTCTGATTATAAAGGCTTATCTAATGTGACCATTGCACATGTGCACCTTGTGACGTTGATGCTGAATTTATTAACTGAAATCTATTCATTCAGGGTAAACCTGTTCTGTCCAGAAGAGCCATCTCGTTTTCAAACGAGTCCTAACAACACAGTAACAAGAAAACCAAAACCAACAAAAGAAATCACGTCACAATACATCCTCAGACAAGACAAACACAACACAAAAATGAAAGATATGCATTCGGAAATAACCACTATATGACCTCAGAGAAGCCATGAACAAATACATTAAAAAAAGAAATGCAAACGTAGTGTTTTGTACTTCAATGAGTTCATCAATGTACAATTCACAGCGGAAAAGCATTTTAAAACATCTGCAAAGAAGTTAAGCGTTGTGTATTTGGTGGCAAAAAGGAGCTTAAATTATCTTTTACCTACTGTTTTGGATCCTGAGGAAGGGGAATACAAGTGTAGTACTCAAAACTATATGTAGAGGAATGTGATACTAATACTTGTTGAAGATTATGTGGATAGTTTCGATGTATTTCTGTGTTGCATATTGTGCAGCACTCGGTGTTCAACGCCAGCTGTTGCTCGTATGTTTATTCATACTCCATATAACACATACATAGCATTTCAATATGTCATATCTGTACACGATGCAGGTATTTCCATCACTCTCCTGTGATGGATTCATGTGGGAGTCACACTGTAAGATGACATTTTTATATTTTGTATCCCTGGAGGCATTAGTGTGTTCTCGGGGGTCCAGCTGTGGAGTGATGTGCCGACAAACCCCTCTCCGAGTAAAGATTTTTCAGATTGAATGTATTCGAGGAGTCAAGAGCAACACAATCCCTCTTTGTGTGACCGTGTGTGTGTGACCGTGTGTGTGTGTGTGTGACCGTGTGTGTGTGTGTGTGTGTCGTATCACAGTGGTGGTACTTATTTCCATGGTTACAGGGATGGACGACGGCCTCTGAAAGCGTGCCTCCTGCAGTCTGGGCTGTGTGTTCTCATTACCGCCCTGTGTGTGTCCTCTCCAGCTGAGAGGGGAGAGGAGGGGAGGACCAGAGATATCGAGGGGACGTTAGAGCATGTGGGAGAAAAAAAAAAAATGCATGTATGAGTGATTATACAGGAGAAAGAAGTGGAGCACAGGGGGGCGAGGAGAGGAGAGGAGAGGAGAGTGCTGCTCCCTGGAGAGACACTCAACACCACAAAGGAGACGGAGATGAAATGACATGAATGAGGCTGAGAGGAGAAGAAAGGTGACATGAAACGGCTTCACTGTGATAGAGTGAGGATGAGGAGGGGTTATACTTTATATTCCATACTTTATTTAGGATCCTAATTAGGTGTTATTGCAGGAACAGATATTCTTCATGTGGTCCACAGATATACAAATATCACACATGATAATTTCTTTCAAATGTTTGTCCATTTTCAAGCATTTTTTTTACATGCACACAATCAAGAACTATTGATTTTACACATTGCAATCCAAAGCAGCAACTGAAGCATAAAATAAATCCTAAAATATTTTTTTTGTTAAAACGTCTCACCTTCAAAAAATGTAATCTCTAAATTTACACATTTTACAAAATAATATATATAATGTTTTCATTTACATGCATCACTTTTTCTGAGATAAAGTGTTTGCATTGGCCAAACCTCACCAATAGGAAGAACTTGGGCCATTCATCTTTTACCAAAACATTGCAATCAATGTTTTGCCGTGCAGAAATCTATCATCAAATGTTTATTTTGTGTACTTATAATATAGCCCTAAACAAATTTATGATGTATTTGTGGGATCACTGGTTAAGAGAATATATGTCTCAAAACAAATCTGCTAATCCGTTTTCTGTGCTTTATTCTTACCTAATTTACCTAAGGACTGCAGATGGAAATTAGCTATTATCTCTAGTCTGGCATAATTCATCTCTTCTCTTTTCTGAGATTAATGTATTTGCATGGTCCTTGTTGAAATAAATAAATAATAATAATAACACTTTTTTGTTTGTTATACAGTGACTTCCATCACTGCACCTTAAAGGTGGGGTAGGTCATTCACTTCAGAAACACTTGTTGTTATATTCCATGGAATGCTCTCAACATCCCGATAGCAATGAATACATTAAATGCTTTGACAATAAATATATAAAAAATGTCATCTGTGGAAGCCGTAGCGCTGTAAAAAGCACGACCAATCATCTGAGCCGGCCCGGCTAAAATAACTGGATGGCCTACCTGCCTGTCAGCCTTCCATCTGTGCACAAACTTATCTCGTGCCCTCATTGGTCATGTGCGCGTTCGTGTGTGTTGGAGGAGGGGCTCTGTAAGGAAGTCTGAAGGAAGGGGCAGATTTTTTCCGGTTGTGTACTTTCAAATTCTAGCGCACTCGAGCTGGTTTCTCCATTCTTACCTACCGTACCTTTAACAGCCATTAGTTCCATATAACCCTAAGTACACCCTTCCTGTCATTAGAGCAGATCACACTGCAGCTCTTAATGACTCCTCTTAAAGCTGCATTTTACACGAGTCATGTGAAGCTCCCTGGAGATGATTAAATCCTCACAGCACCCAAACGTTTGTCTCCACTTACCGTTTCTCTATCTCATAATGAGCAGCGACACCTCTCCTGCCTTTACAGATCATATTTCTGCACACAAAGAGTTACATTTTTTTACTTTTAGCCAATCTTCTGCACCCGATGCTCCATCTGTTGAACGCTGCTAAGATGTAAAGATGGACACTAAGCATATCTGATTAAGCAGCGTGTTGCTTGGATTATTTTTAAATATTCTGTACTCTGCTTTGTTTACTTGACCCAACAAATGTTTAGCCACAATTTTATATAATTGGTGGAATTTGCTGCGGGTGAAAAGCTGATTTATGATTTATGATGTTTAACGGTCATATTGTGGAGGCGTTAATGAGGTCTAAAGAGGGCGTCTATTATTTTTAGCACAACAAATGTTATTCAGTATCTTAACACACAAAAAACACTCGTATACAAAAAAAAAAAAACTAGAATTGTGCAGATATTCAGGAACACATTTGCCGAACATTTCTGGGACATACCGTTATGTTGAGGTAGGACCTTGGCCATTAAACTTAAAGGGGACCTATCATGCAAAATGCACTTTTGTACGTCTTTTATACATGAATATGTGTCCCCGGTGTTCCAGGGAACTCACCAAGTGTCAGAAAACACAACCCTCTCTATTTTCCTCCATACCCAAATCTCTAAAAAAGGGGCTGCAACGGATCTGATAGAAACTGATCCAGATTTGAACACTGTCCTGACGTCAGGACGGTGGCGCTACGGCTATTGGGCCAACTCCACCAATCAGGAGGAGACAGCCACGGCCATTGCCGTTTGAAAGCGCTGGAGACGCTGTAGTACATATGCCAGGCCTGTAGATGGTGCTGTTCTCACAGAATCAGCCCTTGCTAAAACAGAGCTATAAATTGTCAAATTGAGCAAAATGAGGCATGGCTAAAATGCATGATCTGTTTGGTATTTTGAAAAAAAAAAAGTATAAATATGCCTTATATAGGTATGGTCCTACACTATATTATTCAAATATAGCATGATAGGTCCACTTTAAACCTAACACACACAAACAAATGGAGTACTTAAAGGGTTCTTGCTTGTTCTCATTTGAAACTAAAGCATTTGATTCTTTGGCTTATTTGAAGAAAAGATTTATGTTGTGTATTTGTTTGAATCTGTGTGGATAAAAGCGTAGTACACAAGGAGGATTTAACCTTATTACATGTTTCAAAACAGTCGGAACATTATGATTATTATTTCTCAAAAATGTCCATCGCAGTTTCTCAAATTCCAAGGTGTTGTGTCAGTCTGAAACCCAAAGCATTTAGACTTTAATATGAAATAAAGCAGAGAAAAGCAACATTGAGCGACTAATCAATTAATTGTAGCTCCTCCAGATACGAGTGGGTGTATCATCCTTCATTTTTTATGACTGCATTCGTCTTCCTGTGTTTATCCTCAAGGGCAAAACAGAACTCTGTTGTTTAGGCTCTGCGCTCTTCAATGCAGAATGACAATCTCTGGAGTCATCACAATCATGTACAAAAACCTGTCATAGAGACTCATGTGGTCTCCATGGAGATAGTTATGTGAGCACTTAACACACACACACACACACACACACACACACACACACACACACACTGGAAGATGCATGCTGTTAGATAATGACACCTGGAAGTGATGCTGCACTATAATGCTGACATTAAGGCGGCTTATTAGAGAGGAGGTGGGTGTGTGTGTGTGTGTGTGTGTGTGTGTGTGTGTGTGTGTCTCTAGTCAATCAACATGCAGGCTACTTCCTCTTTTTAATAATTTGCATCCGTGATAAATACAAAATGTTTTACCTGTGTTCAAGCAGCACCTTCTGCTATTTGTATATACGTGTGTGTGTGTGTGTGCGTGTGTGTGCGTGTGTGCGTGTGTGTACTGTACGTGTGTGTGTTTGGATGTGTGTGTGTGTTTGGAGGTGTGTGTGTGCCAACATGTTTTGGTGACATGGCAAATATAAATTTATAGGAGCGGAGTGGGCCATAAAGGATTTTAAATAAGAGACACGGCTGAGTTAATGGACTTGCATTATCTCTGTGTGTGTGTGTGTGTGTGTGTGTGTGTGTGTGTGTGTGTGTGTGTGTGTGTGTGTGTGTGTGTGTGTGTGTGTGTGTGTGTGTGTGTGTGTGTGTGTGTGTGTGTGTGTGTGTGTGTGTGTGTGTGTGTGTGTGTGTGTGTGTGTGTGACTGTGTGTGTGTGACTGTGTGTGTTATGTAGAGCATAATGTCAGTACATAAAAAAAACACAGAGTACGTGTTGCATATTTCTGGAAGCGAGACAAAATGTGATGCAGGCTGCTAATGAGTCTGAGGCTGAGAGGTCGTCGCAGTGACAAATCACCCTCAAATGTAGGACACCATGAGAAGTGTGTGTGTGTGTGTGTGTGTGTGTGTGTGTGTGTGTGTGTGTGTGTGTGTGTGTGTGTGTGTGTGTGTGTGTGGTGTGTGTGTGTGTGTGTGTGTGTGTGTGTGTGTGTGTGTGTGTGTGTGTGTGTGTGTGTGTGTGTGTGTGTGTGTGTGTGTGTGTGTGTGTGTGTGTGTGTGTGTGTGTGTGTGTGTGTGTGTGTGTGTGTGTGTGTTTCTCAGACTAATGCTGCTTACAACGGCCTGGATCTGTGTGTGTGTGTTTTGTTGCACATGTCTAACATTCATCAGATGCACCCTGGATTGTGAGAACAGCAAATAAATAGTTTCATCTTTAAATATAAATTACGTGCGGTTAAACATTTGTGCAAGTGAATTTAAAACGAGTCTTGCACGTCTAAAGTGTTACGATTTGAATGGATAGTTTAAATCCTTTGAGGTGACGGTATCCCTGGATTTAGGGAATCACAAGGGTTTCCTTTGCCCGGTGTTTTCTGAAAGTGTGAGCGGTCTGGTTTTAAGTTTGAATCACTTGCATGCAAACTAAAAGAAACAGCAGAATTAATTGGATTTCACCTTTACCTGCTACTTCCTGTTGTGGTCAAATAGTGTCCTCCTTAATTGTTTGTTTGCATGACTGTGACATGGAGCCAACATCTTGTTCCCTCTGAAAACCATTCTATGATCCACTACTTCCTGTTTCTCAAGTCACAACGAGAAGAAACTGATTTAGATAGAATGGGAGGGATGAACCCTCTTCAATGGTCACACACAGCACACAGTGAAATGTGTTCTCTGCTTTTAACCCATCCTAGTACCAGGAGTCTAGCACTAGGAGCAGTGGGCAGCTATTGTACAGCGCCCAGGGAGCAATGGGAGTTGGGGGGGAAGGGGGGGTGTCCGGTGCCTTGCTCAAGGGCACCACGGCAGGGCAGGAGGTGAACTGGGACCTCTCCAAGTAGCAGTCCACACTCCATATTTAGGTCTGTTCGGGGACTTGACCCGGCGACCCTACGGCTCACAGTCCAAGCCCCTACTGTCTGAGCCACTGCCGGATTTGTCTTTTAACTTGAAATCTTGGATTAAATGAAGAGGTGTTTTCTATTAATGCTACCCAAACTCATGTAGCTAACTAATAGGCTAATAAGCTATATATATATATATATATATATATATATATATATATATATATATATATATATATATATATATATATATATATATATATATATATATATATATATATATATATATAATAAGCTACAAACAAACAAGCTAATAGGCTTTTCTGATCATGCCAATCAGAGCAGACTAGGCTCTGATATAAAATATAAAACAAATAATAATTCAAATGGAAATAAATACGTAAAAAATAAACGAATAATATAAAACAATATTAATAAAATAATAAGATTAATAATAAAAACAATAATAATTCAATTGATAATAAAATACAAAAAGACAATAATAATAACATCAAATAAATACATAGAAAAAAAAGAATAATATAAATCAATAATAATAAAAAATTAAATTATTTAAATAATACAAATAATAATAAGGATAAACACAAAAACTAACATAATTTGCACATAGTTTACACACTGGACATACACTGAATTGTGAGCAGTGGAAACACGTAATGAAATTCCTCCCAAAACGTCCAGACATCGAGTTAACCTCTCCACTTCCAATGAAAAGCACTCAGCTTCCCCCCCGAGTCTTTTCAATAAAATGAGATCCGGCTCGGTCTTCTCCACAGAGGATAGGATGCTCCCACTGGAGGAGATGGGGTAGGATTTAGTTTTCTTTAAACATTATAATCTAAATATTTGAGAGTTTTCACATGAATTACTGTACAGGAATTGTTTGCAAAAATTACGTCTTATGTTCTTAATCAAGATAAATCCTTCCAGCACAAAACAATCTTTGCACCGTCAGGAATGAGTTGCTTCATAAGTTTGATGTTTTATTCTCATCAAAAGTAATGAATTCCTTCCTTCTGTTGAGTTTGTTTACAATTTCCCCATGTGGTGCTGCCAACAAAAACACATGCACACATCCTGTGTGTGTGTGTGTGTGTGTGTGTGTGTGTGTGTGTGTGTGTGTGTGTGTGTGTGTGTGTGTGTGTGTGTGTGTGTGTGTGTGTGTGTGTGTGTGTGTGTGTGTGTGTGTGTGTGTGTGTGTGTGTGTGTGTGTGTGTGTGTGTGTGTGTGTGTGTGTGTGTGTGTGTGTGTGTGTGTGTGTAAAATAATGTTTCTCTGATGAAAAACTGTACACACGTAATGTTCAGGAGGCAAGCTGGTAGTGTGTGTGTGTGTGTGTGTGTGTGTGTGTGTGTGTGTGTGTGTGTGTGTGTGTGTGTGTGTGTGTGTGTGTGTCAGTCTACTTCCTCTTTTTAGTAATTTGCATCCCTCATAAATAAAAACATTTTGAGCCGTGTTCACAAGCAGCCTACAAAACAACATGCACTATAACTTCAGCAACCTTCTGCTATGTGTACGTGATGGATTGGTTCAATGCACTTATTGTAAGTTGTTTTAGACTAAATTAAATGATATTTCATGTAATATATTATGTGTTCCTTTTGTGATTCTGTTCTCTTGTATGTTTTATTCTAAGTCCATAAACCTTCCAGGGACGGCAGATAAAAAAAATAGCCTTAAAACAAATTGACCACCAGTTGGAAAATGGTCCAATATTATCAGTGAAGTTTGTTTAAAATAATGATTTGGCATTAATACCCTTCCTGCAGCCTCTACATTAGATCATGACTCTCTCAGTGACGACAGCATGTTTCTGCCCTCAGTGTTTCCTGATGCCCTTCTGAACTTATCGCTCTGCTGACCCCTCCTCTTCTCCTCTCGCCTCTATTTCCCTCTCTGTCTCCCCCCTCCAGACGCCCTAAATTCTATCAGGCAATGATAGAGTGACATTTATCATAATACGTCTCGCTCTGTCGCTGCCTCTCGCTCCCTTGTGTCTGTTTTCCACTCATCTTCTCCGCCAATATACTGCTGTTAGTTTCCACCCTGAAGGCCATACCTCTCTTTCTCTCTCAGGTAAACTGTAGATAAAGTACAGCTTCATTTCAGCTTGAACTATCTGCGTTTTCTC
Organism: Trematomus bernacchii; assembly: GCF_902827165.1. Taxonomy (NCBI): domain Eukaryota; kingdom Metazoa; phylum Chordata; class Actinopteri; order Perciformes; family Nototheniidae; genus Trematomus; species Trematomus bernacchii. The sequence goes on from NW_022987739.1 coordinate 30,335,018, forward strand.
CCCAAGGTCAGAGAAGAGGTATTAGTATTTCTACTTTAAAGAGTCCTCTCCTGCTGATGTTCAGGTGTATATCAGTATGTAGTGTCTCTACTTTAAAGAGTCCTCTCCTGCTGATGTTCAGGTGTATATCAGTATGTAGTGTCTCTACTTTAAAGAGTCCTCTCCTGCTGATGTTCAGGTGTATATCAGTATGTAGTGTCTCTACTTTAAAGAGTCCTCTCCTGCTGATGTTCAGGTGTATATCAGTATGTAGTGTCTCTACTTTAAAGAGTCCTCTCCTGCTGATGTTCAGGTGTATATCAGTATGTAGTGTCTCTACTTTAAAGAGTCCTCTCCTGCTGATGTTCAGGTGTATATCAGTATGTAGTGTCTCTACTTTAAAGAGTCCTCTCCTGCTGATGTTCAGGTGTATATCAGTATGTAGTGTCTCTACTTTAAAGAGTCCTCTCCTGCTGATGTTCAGGTGTATATCAGTATGTAGTGTCTCTACTTTAAAGAGTCCTCTCCTGCTGATGTTCAGGTGTATATCAGTATGTAGTGTCTCTACTTTAAAGAGTCCTCTCCTGCTGATGTGCAGGTGTATATCAGTATGTAGTGTCTCTACTTTAAAGAGTCCTCTCCTGCTGATGTTCAGGTGTATATCAGTATGTAGTGTCTCTACTTTAAAGAGTCCTCTCCTGCTGATGTTCAGGTGTATATCAGTATGTAGTGTCTCTACTTTAAAGAGTCCTCTCCTGCTGATGTTCAGGTGTATATCAGTATGTAGTGTCTCTACTTTAAAGAGTCCTCTCCTGCTGATGTTCAGGTGTATATCAGTATGTAGTGTCTCTACTTTAAAGAGTCCTCTCCTGCTGATGTTCAGGTGTATATCAGTATGTAGTGTCTCTACTTTAAAGAGTCCTCTCCTGCTGATGTTCAGGTGTATATCAGTATGTAGTGTCTCTACTTTAAAGAGTCCTCTCCTGCTGATGTGCAGGTGTATATCAGTATGTAGTGTCTCTACTTTAAAGAGTCCTCTCCTGCTGATGTTCAGGTGTATATCAGTATGTAGTGTCTCTACTTTAAAGAGTCCTCTCCTGCTGATGTTCAGGTGTATATCAGTATGTAGTGTCTCTACTTTAAAGAGTCCTCTCCTGCTGATGTTCAGGTGTATATCAGTATGTAGTGTCTCTACTTTAAAGAGTCCTCTCCTGCTGATGTTCAGGTGTATATCAGTATGTAGTGTCTCTACTTTAAAGAGTCCTCTCCTGCTGATGTTCAGGTGTATATCAGTATGTAGTGTCTCTCTCATGTCTCCATGCTTTAATGTTCAAAAAGCTCTTTATTGTTCTCATACTGCCTGTGCTGCAGCACCTCTTTTCACCCTCTGTCTGATACCAGAGCCCAGTCTGCTCTGATTGGTTAGCTGGCCGGCTCTGTTGTGATTGGTCAACAGCTCAGAGATGTCCCGCCCCTTAGCCTATCATGTACAATGTGTTGGAGTGCTAGCCAATAGGAGTGCGAGTGTTACATAGTGATGTCACTGAACTCTGTATTAATCGTGAGTCTGTAAAGCCCCCTGAGACAAATGTAATTTATGATATTTGGCAATTTAAATACAGTTTGATTGATTAATAGACACATTTGGCAGGTTTCAAAGACAGAGGGAGTTCTGGTGTCAGATTTCAGTGGATTCTGTATTTTTAAATGTCACTCTGAGTTCCCACTGTGAGTTGCGTGTGCTTTATAAATGTCCGAAGTGTTGGCGGTTATATAATCAGCGCCAGCAGGCAAAATATCTGCTGTACGTCCACTGTACTGTATTTGCATTTTCACATAAATCCATAAGGTCATATCCACCAGCTGACAACAGAATCTAAAGAAAAATCTCACTCCCACCATCCTTCACACTCCTACACTCAAACACGTTATATATTATAATTAGTTCCCATATAAATGCAGTTTCTAAAACAATACTTTGACGTGCATTGTTATAAAACCACATAGGCACACATTAAATAAGCAAGATTACTTTAAACTGGACAACACTGACATAGAGCACTTTCTGCATTAGGATTTGACATCGAAAAATCATGAAATGCAAAAAAACTAAATAGAAAACAATGCGTATTTTGTTTATATTCCTTTCCTTGATTGAGCTATTTTAAATATGCCACAGAAAAAGTGAGTTTGCAGCTTTTTAAAGGTCATGTCCTTATAGATAATACATTCACTGCTTTGCACACATTACTTAGCTGTGTGCAGTTTCTTTATTTCATTTTCTATTAATTAGACTTGCTAGGATTTCCTGTTGATGATTCGTAAGAGGTCACGGACATCTTCACGTTTGCAGGAGTTTGTTTTAACTCAGAAACCAAACTTTTTGTTATTCGTTTGTTTCCTTTAATTCAATTCAGCTTGCTCAAGTGAGATCAATGCCAGATGGCGTATTAACATTACCGAAATGCACAAATAAAAAAGAGACTGCGTGTTATCTGAACCCACCAAACAAAAGGTCACGACCCTTCAGTAAAAAGGTTTTATGGGAACAAGAAATCCAACTTTGATTTCTAATAGGAAACATTTCCACATGATTTGAAAGCCAACGAGAACACAATGAACCAAAGAATAATCTCATCCGGCCTGGAGCTCGTTTTTCTCTGAGAAGACAGGAAAGAAACAGTCATTGCTGACGTTATTGGAAAAAATCTACTCAAAGTATCAAAGAAATATACTTTTTTACCAATATCCTGCAAAATCCACTTAGCTTAAGGTAATAATCCAGAAGATTTTCATTCAAAGTTGAATAAAAAGCTTCTCTTTGCACGTCTTCTGCTTTATATCCTCCGTTACTCACATACCGAGTTTGAAATATATTGAACAATTATCCGACTCTGTCCATTTTTTTGCAGTTTTCCACTTTAAATGTCATCTCAATATATTTGAGTGTTCTAATAACTTCCATATTCAGAATCCGAATTCCTTTATCCGTCAGAGTGCAGATTAATTAAAAAGACTAGAACTACATATTGTATGGTTCTCAGCAGGAAACCAATGGACTGTCCACTCCAAGTAGGGAATGAGGCCTCCTTACCCCAAGTGAAGGAGTTCAAGTATCTCGGGGTCTTGTTCTCGAGTGAGGGAACAATGGAGCGTGAGATGGGCCGGAGAATCGGAGCAGCGGGAGCGGTACTGCAGTCGCTTTACCGCACCGTTGTGACGAAAAGAGAGCTGAGCCAGAAGGACGTTCCAGCCACGTCCAGCTGGGAAGGAGACCGAGGGGTAGACCTAGGACCAAGTGGAGGGATTATATCTCTTGGCTGGCCTGGGAGCGCCTTGGGACCCCCCAGTCAGAGCTGGTTGATGTGGCCAGGGAAAGGAACGTTTGGGGCTCTCTGCTGGAACTGATACCTCCGCGACCCGACCACGGAGAAGCGGGAGAAGATGGATGGAGAACTACATTTTGTATAAAAAAAACAGTCACACGTTATTTATAATAAAAACACAATAAGGGATACAAACAAATTACAGATACAGTTAGTACATCATGGTACAAAACAACAACTAAGTAGCAGTAGATGTTAAAAAAAAATGACCACTTATTCAACATGATCAGACATGGAGACCTGTTTACAACACTATTACTCTGCTGTTGTGCTTTCAGCTCGTCTGTTGCTCATTTTCGTAACTTTTATCAAACATTTGTCTATTTTAAGGCCTGAGATAATGTCTTAAAGTTACTTAGTTTCCCCTGAAGCCTCCCAGCCTTTCAGTTGTTTCTCTGTTTATCAGTGCAGCTGTGCTCTCAGTCTCTCAAGGCCTTCCCCCCCCCCTCACTATCTCTGTGAGGGTCATCCTCCTCCATCACTCTCAGGCCTTTTCTCACAAATAACACTTTAAAAAATAGTTTGAAATCCAGCTTTAGAGACGTGTCAATACAAGTCATATTCTCTAAATGGTCTTTCAGTGTGTTTCATATATCAGAACGTGTGTGTGAAGCTCAGCTGCCCTTGGTTTACTATCCAGGACATTTTATATTGTGGATTATTTGCGATATATGTCCTTTTCTTCTGTAGATATGTTTATCAATTTTGAGCTACTTGTACTTTACTTGAGTATTTCCATTTTCTGCTACTTTTTACTTTTACTCCACTACATGTATTTAATCCCTTTAGTTACTTTACAGATGTGGATGAATGATGTGAAATATAATCAAGTGTTGAATCAGACTTCAGTTCCACCTGGAGTAAATCCACAAGCTACCGTGCAGTATACAAAGTCATTCAAACTAGCTGCACCTTTACCAGCTTTGAGAACACTTTCATGATCAATCATTATAAAACATATCATATATATTATTCTGAAATGGACCAATCTGCACAATGACTACTTTTACTGTCGCTACTTTCACTATATTTTGATGAGAATACTTTTCTACTTTTACTTGAGGAACATTTTGAATGCAGGACTTTTACTGTAACAGAGTATTCCTACACTCTGGTACTTCTACTTTTACTCAAGTACAAGATCTGAGTACTTCGACTTTTACTCAAGTACAATATCTGAGTACTTCTACTTTTACTCAAGTACAAGATCTGAGTACTTCTACTTTTACTCAATTACAAGATCTGAGTACTTCTACTTTAACTCAAGTACACGATCTGACTACTTCTACTTTTACTCAAGTACAAGATCTGATTACTTCTACTTTTACTCAAGTACAAGATCTGATTACTTCTACTTTTACTCAAGTACACGATCTGAGTACTTCTACTTTTACTCAAGTACAAGATCTGAGTACTTCTACTTTTACTCAAGTACACGATCTGATTACTTCTACTTTTACTCAAGTACACGATCTGAGTACTTCTACTTTTACTCAAGTACAAGATCTGAGTACTTCTACCACCTCTGATTACATTACATGTTAATAATGTTAAAACAGCTCCATTTGCAACATGAACAAGGACAAATATTAAAATCACTGAAGACACAAATGTTCAAAAGTCTTTAATGTACATTTGTCCTGGGATTAAACTCTGCGTTTATTTTTAGGATTGACTGGTGCAGATACGAGTGCTACAGTCTAGCTTTTAAATGGTGGTACACAGTGGCTCTCAATCCTTCCTTCATCATCCTAAACCCTCACAGGCTTCTGTCTCATGTGGGCTCTGATAGGGAGAATGAAATCAGCAGAGCTACAGTCCATCTTCCCTTTAAAACGTACTCCACTCGGATGCTTGAAATGCTTGTAATGAGTTCTCAGCAGATCCTGTTTTTCAGGATGAAGCTCAGAGAGCAGCTGGCTCTGGGTTTGACCTTGTGTGTGTTTTTTGTCACGTGATTATAAAATCTGTTTGTGCCCAAAACCCTGGACCACTGCACACCTGGCACCATGAGCAATTCTGTGCAAGGATATGCAGGTTAAATCAGACACTATATGCAGACTTTCATACAAATACACGTTTGTGTTCTGGTGTTTGTGAGATGTATTACATTAGACTTTAGTATTACTTCAGTTTGAGTCCAAAGCTACTTGGATATTCAGAATATAATCAGTGTGACTTTCAATAATTTATTTATACAGTGGTTTTAAGGTGACACCAGCAAACACAACACCAACAGACCCACAAAGAGATGTATTCAGGGATGTGGTAGTTCTCTAACTCTGGTGAAATATTTGCCATCTTTTCAGAGTATCTACATTTTGAGAACTTATTTTCCCGTTAGCAACCAAGCTTACAGGTTTGCTAACTTCTCGGTAACTTGGAGAACTTTTCCTTCTCAAAAAAATGTGAGAATGAAATGTATTACAATTGCAAAACATATCACAGAGAAAATAAAACGACGTCCACAGACCCGCATGTATAATTTGTTTTCAAAAGGTTAACTCAGTGCACTAAATCAAATGTTTGTATAATAATTGAGTTCACAGCAAACACGCACGCACGCACGCACGCACGCACGCACGCACGCACGCACGCACGCACGCACGCACGCACATATATATCATGCAAACTTCACACACAGACATGAAGAGAGGTTTCTTCTTCTTCACAGGGACTGAGTTTAAAGGCTCTAGGGAATATTTAATCAGATTCTGTTTATTTATTTATTCTTAAATGAAATGCTCTCACAGCTGCACGGGGCTGTGGGAACACGTAAACACACACCGATCTCCCAGAGCAAGTTTTATCTCTGAAGCATCAAAGAACAAGAGCTGCTCTCAACGACAGTAAGTTAATTAACTGTGTTTTTGTCAATTTATCAATTAAGTGATTAAATGGACAGATCAGTAAAACATCTCCAGGTTCTCTACAAAAAATCATGCAAAAGCACCACTTTAAAGAGTCCTCTCCTGCTGATGTTCAGGTGTATATCAGTATGTAGTGTCTCTACTTTAAAGAGTCCTCTCCTGCTGATGTTCAGGTGTATATCAGTATGTAGTGTCTCTACTTTAAAGAGTCCTCTCCTGCTGATGTTCAGGTGTATATCAGTATGTAGTGTCTCCACTTTAAAGAGTCCTCTCCTGCTGATGTTCAGGTGTATATCAGTATGTAGTGTCTCTACTTTAAAGAGTCCTCTCCTGCTGATGTTCAGGTGTATATCAGTATGTAGTGTCTCTACTTTAAAGAGTCCTCTACTGCTGATGTTCAGGTGTATATCAGTATGTAGTGTCTCTACTTTAAAGAGTCTTCTCCTGCTGATGTTCAGGTGTATATCAGTATGTAGTGTCTCTACTTTAAAGAGTCCTCTCCTGCTGATGTTCAGGTGTATATCAGTATGTAGTGTCTCTACTTTAAAGAGTCCTCTCCTGCTGATGTTCAGGTGTATATCAGTATGTAGTGTCTCTACTTTAAAGAGTTCTCTCCTGCTGATGTTCAGGTGTATATCAGTATGTAGTGTCTCTACTTTAAAGAGTCCTCTCCTGCTGATGTTCAGGTGTATATCAGTATGTAGTGTCTCTACTTTAAAGAGTCCTCTCCTGCTGATGTTCAGGTGTATATCAGTATGTAGTGTCTCTACTTTAAAGAGTCCTCTCCTGCTGATGTTCAGTTGTATATCAGTATGTAGTGTCTCTACTTTAAAGAGTCCTCTCCTGCTGATGTTCAGGTGTATATCAGTATGTAGTGTCTCTACTTTAAAGAGTCCTCTCCTGCTGATGTTCAGGTGTATATCAGTATGTAGTGTCTCTACTTTAAAGAGTCCTCTCCTGTTGATGTTCAGGTGTATATCAGTATGTAGTGTCTCTACTTTAAAGAGTCCTCTCCTGCTGATGTTCAGGTGTATATCAGTATGTAGTGTCTCTACTTTAAAGAGTCCTCTCCTGCTGATGTTCAGGTGTATATCAGTATGTAGTGTCTCTACTTTAAAGAGTCCTCTCCTGCTGATGTTCAGGTGTATATCAGTATGTAGTGTCTCTACTTTAAAGAGTCCTCTCTCATGTCTCCATGCTTTAATGTTCAAAAAGCTCTTTATTGTTCTCATACTGCCTGTGCTGCAGCACCTCTTTTCACCCTCTGTCTGAAACCAGAGTCCAGTCTGCTCTGATTGGTTAGCTGGCCGGCTCTGTTGTGATTGGTCAACCGCTTAGAGATGTCCCGCCCCTTAGTCTATCACGTACAATGTAATCCAGTGTTTCTCAAAGTGGGGGGCGCAGAGGCATGACAGCGAGACACCAGGAGGACAAATGGTTATTACATTTTTTTTTTAAATGATAATATGATAAATTATTGATTCGAAAATAATATGATACAGTACAGTACACTTACGTCTGGGTCTCTGTGTTTCATTCAAGCTCGGCTCTGTGTGTGTGTGGAACGAGCCATTTTGTGTGCGTGCGTGAGCGAGAGAGAGAGAGAGAGAGAGAGAGCGCACCGGTACCGGAGATTGTTGTTGTTAGCTTCTGGTGCTAGCGAGCTACGCTAACGGATATAAGGAGCTTTTTCAACAACAAGCTGGAGGAGAGTCCTCTCCTGTCAGACTGAGAGACTCAGTGAACTAAAGGACTCTCTGAGCGTTTAGATAGTTCACTTTAGTCCAAGTTATCTCAGTGGGCCTCAAACGTTTTGGTCACGATTAATGTAAACAATTGTGAGGCACACGTTTATATGATCATTATAGTTATAAAACAATAAGAGAATAAATGAAAAACAGGTTTGAAATACTATATGACAGAAAAGAATACAGTTTAAAAGGGTGATTTGTAAAATATCCATAAAGAAAAAGTAAATCTGTTTACAGTTCTGTTTCATATCGTGCTGAGAGAGGTATCCATAGATCTCTTCATGTTGCTCTCAAAGTGCACCAGATTGATGCTTTTAACTTCAATATTAAAAAAAAAAATCTTCCCGGAGGAGCATGCCTCCGGACCCCCCTATATGAGGTCCACTCCCCACTTATAAAAACAGCACTTTACCCCTGCTTACACCTATATGCCGTGAGCTGATTATCGAGCCTTCATTGTAACAGTCGCAGGTACATTGTGTATTTGCGTGGGGATTGTTGCAGGAGAACATTCCTCTGTAGCGCCCGGTACATTAATGGGAAACCCTAAATGTTTGAGCACCCTCTATGAAACGTCAAGCTACCCCACAGCACCCCCAAAATAAATCTCTGGCGCCGCCACTGAGCCTGCGACCCCGTTTTGAAGAAGTCTGCAGTGCCAAACAGGCTCATTGCAGCCACTAATGATAAGACACACTTTGTGGCCAAATATCAGCATTTTCTTTCTTTTCATTTGTTTGCACAGATTGCAAAGTGGCAAAGTATTATAACTTATTGTTCTAGCAGAGGGATTGCACAATTGTATTATGTATTTATTTTTTTGGCCACACAGAATTATGGAGCATTGTTTTATTATCACTGTTCTAGCAAAGTGATTTTTTTATTTTTTTGAAAGGAATGCTCACGTTCATATTGATGTATTTTAATAAATGTTAACTTGGCCCATTACGTGACTATTCGTGTTGGGGGGGCCCGACTTTTTTTATTCTCCAAAAGGGGGGGCCTGACAGAAAAGGTTTGAGAACCACTGATGTAATCGGAGCGCTAGCCAATAGAAGTGTGTGTGTTACATACTGATGTCACTATGTTACGGAAGTGAACAAAGGAGTCCAATGGAGGCGTTTCAGGGGGGGGGGGGATTTATTCTTAACACAGGGATTTTAGCCTTTGCAGACCATTTACATGCACAACAACCTCTAACACCCAAAACCCACAATATGGCCTCTTTAATATTGTTTCTTAGCATTTGTAGCCCTACTAACTTATTTGGGTTGCAAAAACTTGTGGAGTTCAAATAGGCATGTTTGTTTATGGAAATCCTCTCTGGCAATCACACAGGAGACACACACACACACACACACACACACACACACACACACACACACACACACACACACACACACACACACACACACACACTCCTCTCTTTGTGTTTGCTCAGGATAAAGAGAAGCAGATTGAGATTATTACATTTTCATTATCCCACCATATTGTCCTTCACCTGAGGTTGCTAGGCAGCGGCTGAAATCATACTGAAAATAGCACTACAATAGCAGGTGTGTGTGTGTGTGTGTGTGTGTGTGTGTGTGTGTGTGTGTGTGTGTGTGTGTGTGTGTGTGTGTGTGTGTGTGTGTGTGTGTGTGTGTGTGTGTGTGTGTGTGTGTGTGTGTGTGTGTGTGTGTGTGTGTGTGTGTGTGTGTGTGTGTGTGTGTGTGTGTGTGTGTGTGTGTGTGCGTGCAGCCCAGTCACTGCTCTGACATCTCTCTGTGGGTACGTTGGTTTTTTTATTTTATTTTCGGAGGCGTGGTTGCATAACTGCTGTCTTGGCGAGCGCTGCTTCTCGTCTGACAGCCTTCTGGAGACACACACACACACACACACACACACACACACACACACACACACACACACACACTGTAACTGCTCATCAATGCACACATGTATTGTTCTCTTTTTTATCAAGATAACCCCCTAGATGTGTTCTCTCTCCGCTTAATTGGCTTTACAGTCAATTATAAAAAATGAGCCTCTTCCTCATCCTCTCCCTCCTCTCCTTCCTCTTCCTCCTCTCCCATACTCTTCCTGATCCTCTTCTTCATTCTTCTTCTCCTGCTCTGAAAGATTCATCAGGCCGTCATCTCCTTTTCAGAAGCAAACAGGGCTGACATCCATCTGTCTCCTCTCCCCTTCCTCCCTCCTCTCCTCTTCCTCCCTCCTCTCCCCTTCCTATCCTCTCCTCTTCCTCCCTCTTCTCCTCTTCACCCTTGTTCTCTTGTCTCCTCCCCGCAGCGAGAGGAGCATTCAGATGTCAGTCTGGTGTTATTTTCGGGGTCTTTGAGGGATACATACCTAACCTCCGTCTCCTTTTGCTCCTTCTTCTCTCTTCTCTCCTCCTTGGTTCCCACTTCTCTCCCACTTCTTCTGTGGACATAATACATTCAATTAAAGTCAAGGTTTCACTTTTTCAGAGTGAGTTCCTTTCTCCTCTTTCTCCTCTTTCTCCTCTTTCTCCTCTCTCTTCTCCATTCTTTATCCCTTACACTTTGTCCTCTTTTTCACCCCTTCTGCCACTTTATCTCCCCCTCTTGTCTCATAATCTCTCTTTTCCCCCTGTGTGTGTGTGTGTGTGTGTGTGTGTGTGTGTGTGTGTGTGTGTGTGTGTGTGTGTGTGTGTGTGTGTGTGTGTGTGTGTGTGTGTGTGTGTGTGTGTGTGTGTGTGTGTGTGTGTGTGTGTGTGTGTGTGTGTGTGTGTGTGTGTGTGTGTGTGTGTGTGTGTGTGTGTGTGTGTGTGGTGTGTGTGTGTGTGTGTGTGTGTGGGTGGGTGTGGTGTGTGTGTGTGTGTGTGTTTGATCAATGCACTTGTGTCGATATCCTCAGAGTCA
>NW_022987739.1:30350885-30373385 GCF_902827165.1 Trematomus bernacchii
CGCCGCCCCAGCGCATCCCTGACACACCCCCTCGCTCTGTGCACCTAAATACTCGCTGACCTGCTTTCTCTAAGCCCGTCGCTCGTGATCAACTTAAAAAAAAGAAGACGTTTTGTGGGACTGTGAGGTGAACAAAGACGCAGCCTTTAGTGGAAACTGTGACTCTGATTCCTCTCTGTGTGCTGGGAGCTGTGGGAGTATTGGAAATCAGAAATCAATACGTGTTTGTTTAGCGAATTGGAAAAGGCAAGGATTTTCAATTATTTCTTTTTCCCTCCCTTTACTCTCTCTGACGTCATCACTGTTTGTATTTGAGGTCCTTTTCTGCTTTTTGGGGTGTTCCCTCTCTTGTAGTGTGTTATACAGTATAGCTTTTGGTGCATGTCAATGGTTTGTAAAGGATAAAATGCCAAACTCTCCCCCCCTGCCTGAAACGCCTCCATTGGCCTCCTTTGTTTACTAGTAACATCACTATGTAATGTGCTCCTATTGGCTGGCGCTCCAACACATTGTACGTGACACATTGTGCAGGACATCTCTAAGCGGTTGACCAATCACAACAGAGCCGGCCAGCTAACCAATCAGAGCAGACTGGGCTCTGGTTTCAGACAGAGGGTGAAAAGAGGTGCTGCAGAGGCACAGGCAGTATGAGAAAAATAAAGAGCTTTTTGAACATTACTGTTTGTTTGTAAAGTCTCTCCTCACCGCTGTAATCCTTGTGAGAGTGTGTTTACAGGACTTTGCGCCAACATTTAAATCCTGAAATGTTGCTCCCTCATAATCAGTTAATCAGAGGAGCCTGTGTGTGTGTGTGTGTGTGTGTGTGTGTGTGTGTGTGTGTGTGTGTGTGTGTGTGTGTGTGTGTGTGTGTGTGTGTGTGTGTGTGTGTGTGTGTGTGTGTGTGTGTGTGTGTGTGTGTGTGTCATTGTACATTTGCTTATCAAATAAGAATGAAACTACCAGTTGATGAAATGCTCTGTATAAAACCAAAGATTGTTGTCTTGCACACAACAGAAGCCTTGGAGACCAACTTCCTGTTGATTGACTAATATACAGCTCCTAAAAATGTGTTTTTTGTAACAAGAAGAACCAAAAATAATGTGTGTATTGTCCAGACGGAGTGGCAGCAGTTCCCTCTCTCAGTAAAAACACCTTCCTCCTCTGATTGATATTTTAAAAAAACTCCTAAATGCTAAAATGGTCTCCTAGTTTCACACGGTACAGTTTTACAGTCACACTTCTGCACACACACAGCCTCCATCCCACTTATTACAACATGTCCTTGCAGCCAGCTCACCGGGCTAAATAAGGATGTGAAGATCAGGAAGACTGTGAGATGCCATGTTGTCCAAATTTAGAGGAGCAGATTAAAGTGAGCTGGCCGGCTCCTCCGTTCTAAAACAAAGGGAAGAGAGAAACACACCTACAAGCCCAGAAATACACAAGTGAACGCCAGCATTTAAAGTCCAACAATCTCAAAGATTCTGGAGCTTTCCTTCTGTTGGTGTGTTCAAAACGGTACAAAACTGCAAGATAGTAATTGTTCTAAGAAAGGAAAGGAAGCATTTAGGATTTTAACTTCATAACTCAGACTGTGTGTGAACAATGACTTCTCAGATGATTTGTTTTTATGTTTTTTAACAAGCCTTCTCTTATGAAAGATCTGCAATGCATGCTTTGTTTTGTTCTGAGTCGATTACTTTTATATGGTTATTTTATGGGGCTGCTTTGTGTGTTTGTATACCACGCTTCACAGGCTTCTGATGGAAAACACCTCCCTGAATAGTGAACTCTCCAGCCTCGATTTTCTCTTTTCAAATGTGCTTAAAATAAAACGCTAGTCTTTTATTTGTCAAAAAATGATATTGTGCAAATGACAAAAGAGCGTTTGAATCTAGAACCTAGCTTCAGGTTATGTTGAGTGTTTTTAAAGACACTTTTTGGAGTCATGGATCATCTGCTTCTTAACGTGTAGTAAAACTTCTTCTTGTTTTGACCACCTGTCTTTGTCTTTTTCCCAGGATCCTTCGGTGCAGAAAATGGGCGGATGCAGGAAGAAGACGGTGTCCTTCAGTAGCATTCCCTCTGAGAAGAAGGTAGGTCAATCTGCTATATATATACATCTGCTATATATATACAACAACAATAGAACGGTATTTTCACATTTATCTTGTCATTTGACTATATTCTCAGATATGTTTGTTGTTTTGTGAAGCCCTCTGAGACAAATGTGTTTTGTGATACTGGGCTATATAAATACATTTGAATTGAATTGAATATAATGTCCTTTTGCACTCATAACCAGAGAGAAAGTACACACATCCTTTACTCAAGTAGAAGTACAGATACTCGTGTTGAAAAATACTCTGGTGAAAGTAGAAGTACTGACTAAACTTCTTTACTCAAGTAAAAGTAAAGAGGCTTTGAAATGTACTTCAGTAAAAAGTACCCATAACTAGCAGCTGTTTTAAAGAGTACCTGACCTCCCTTTATATTAATAGAACAATAATGTCATTGTTAGCTAATGAATGTTTCCATGCTGAACAACGGCAACATGACAACGTTTTCATTGGTCCCTCTTCTTTAGAGAAGACCAGGAAATGATGGATACACGGATCGTGTTCAAATCAATAGGCACGCAATGACTCTAAATAATAATGATCACGCCACCAAACACACATTCAAACTAAAGGAACCAGCCTGTTTGGGAAATGTGAGAAGTAGAAAGTACAGGTATTTGGGTTCAACATGTAAGAAGTAGAAAGTACAGGTATTTGTGTTCAACATGTAAGAAGTAGAAAGTACAGGTATTTGGGTTCAACATGTAAGAAGTAGAAAGTACAGGTATTTGGGTTCAACATGTAAGAAGTAGAAAGTATAGGTATTTGTGTTCAACATGTAAGAAGTAGAAAGTACAGGTATTTGTGTTCAACATGTAAGAAGTAGAAAGTACAGGTATTTGTGTTCAACATGTAAGAAGTAGAAAGTACAGGTATTTGTGTTCAACATGTAAGAAGTAGAAAGTACAGGTATTTGAGTTCAACATGTAAGAAGTAGAAAGTACAGGTATTTGGGTTCAAAATGTAAGAAGTAGAAAGTACAGGTATTTGTGTTCAAAATGTAAGAAGTAGAAAGTACAGGTATTTGGGTTCAAAATGTAAGAAGTAGAAAGTACAGGTATTTGTGTTCAACATGTAAGAAGTCAAAGTAAAAAGTGGTCAGCAAAATAAGTAGTGGAGTAAAGTACTGATAGAAAAAGTACTTAAGTACAGTAACAAAGTATTTGCACTCCACTACTTCCCACCTCTGATGGTTGACTCTCCCCCCCAGGTGAGCAGTGCAGCCGACTGCCTGGCCTTCATGCAGGGGGGCTGTGAGCTGAAGAAGATCCGGCCCAATTCCAGGGTCTACTGTCGGTTCTTCACGCTGGACACAGACCTCAGCTGTCTGCGCTGGGAGCCGTCCAAGAAGGACTCGGACCGGGCGCGCCTCGATGTGTCCGGCATCAGAGAGGTCCGCACGGGGAAGAGCACCGAGACATTCCTCCACAACGGACCAATCACAGAGCAGCTGGCCGAGGAAGCTGCCTTCTCCATCATCCATGGGGACGACTACCAGGTACAGAGAACAAAAAAACTGTTTAAAGACATATACACATACAAAAAAGGATGTACTATAAGACTATGAAAGATTACTCGAAGTATAGAGTAACACACAATGGAAATACTCAAGTAAGCTACCTCACAATGTGTACTTAAAGGTCCCCTATCATGCAAAATGCACTTTTTGATGTCTTTTATACATAAAGATGTGTCCCCGGTGTGTCAGGGAACTCACAAAGCGTTAGAAAATAAAACCCTCTCTCTTTTCCTCCGTACCCAAATCTCTAAAAACGGGGGTACAACGGAGCTGATCCAGATTTGCGTCCGATATGACGTAATATCTGAAATGTGGACCCACGGCCCTATCAGAAACGTTGCTATCAGAAACAATGCGCGTCATGTTTTGGACGTAATAGGTTCTTTGTTTACATTAGCATCGCTAACACTCAGAGCTAACCTGTACTGGAGAGAGCATGTGTAAAAAAGCAGGAAATTAAAAAAAGGAACTCACCTTGTGGTAAACCTGAGAGAGAGAAAGCCTTTGAGCTCCATACTGTTTCAGAAAAAAATCCGTGATGTGGTTTGGAACATGATATGGTGTTTAATCTCGGCAGCATTTAGCTGAGTAGAATTCTCCCGCATGAGCTCTCTTCTCGTTTTAAAGCTAAGGACCGGGGCTGAAAATAGAGGGATATGAGGCTAGAATGGGTGATCTGTTTGGTATTTTGAGCACAACACTTCATAGACATGTTTTTTATATATCTGAGACCTGTAATATATGCCTAAAATTAGTATAATAGGAGACCTTTAAGTGCTGTTCTTCAGAGATGGTAAAAGTACACACATCCTTTACTCAAGTAGAAGTACAGATACTCGTGTTTAAAAATACTCTGGTGAAAGTAGAAGTACTGACTAAACTTCTTTACTCAAGTGAAAGTAAAGAAGTATGGGCTTTGAAATGTACTTCAGTAAAAAGTACCCATAACTAGCAGCTGTTTTAAAGAGTACCTGACCTCCCTTTATATTAATAGAACAATAATGTCATTGTTAGCTAATGAATGTTTCCATGCTGAACAACGGCAACATGACAACGTTTTCATTGGTCCCTCTTCTTTAGAGAAGACCAGGAAATGATGGATACACGGATCGTGTTCAAATCAATAGGCACGCAATGACTCTAAATAATAATGATCACGCCACCAAACACACATTCAAACTAAAGGAACCAGCCTGTTTGGGAAATGTGAGAAGTAGAAAGTACAGGTATTTGGGTTCAACATGTAAGAAGTAGAAAGTACAGGTATTTGGGTTCAACATGTAAGAAGTAGAAAGTACAGGTATTTGTGTTCAACATGTAAGAAGTAGAAAGTACAGGTATTTGGGTTCAACATGTAAGAAGTAAAAAGTACAGGTATTTGTGTTCAAAATGTAAGAAGTAGAAAGTACAGGTATTTGTGTTCAACATGTAAGAAGTAGAAAGTACAGGTATTTGTGTTCAACATGTAAGAAGTAGAAAGTACAGGTATTTGTGTTCAACATGTAAGAAGTAAAAGTAAAAAGCAGTCCAAAAGTAAGTAGTGGAGTAAAGTACTGATAGCAGAAAAATGTACTTAAGTAGTGGAGTGTATTTGTACTCCACTACTTCCCACCTCTGCTGTTCTTGAGTAAATGTACTTCCCCCCTGCTCAGTAACGTCTCTCTGTCTCTCCACAGTCTCTGGATCTGGTTGCATTGTCTGCAGACGTGGCAAACATCTGGGTGACGGGGCTGCGCTACCTGCTGGCTCACCCCTCAGTGATCGGGGGGGCGAGGGGAGAGGGGGGCGTGGGAGGGCTGGGTGAGGGGGGGTGTGTGGATGGGAGTGTTGGGGGGAGGATGAGGAGCGAGTGGCTGGCAGCAGAGTTCTCTCAGGTCGATGAAGACGGGTACGGCATCGTGTCGGAGGACGTGGCCGTAGCTACCATCTGTAAACTCTGTCCTGGGATCAGGGAGGCCAAGGTGAGGGGGCTCTCAACTGTTTTTACATTTAAATAAAACATGTTTAAGTATTTGTATTGTATTGTTTTTTAGAATTTTAGAATTTTCTAATTACTTTTTTACATTTGACATATTTTAATAAACATTTTTTAAATAATATATACAAATTAATATGTTTTATCTGTATCAGGTGACTTCATAGAGCACAAGGACATGTATATAGTCCTATTAGGACACAATTATATACAAAAAACTAGCAAAATATATAAAAAACTAATACAAAAAAGTAGAACTTCATATTTTCAGGGAGGCCAAGGTGAGGGGGGAGAGGGCTCTGAATTGTTTTTAAATTTAAATAGTATTTTTATTTATTCTTTTTACAATTTTTAGATTGTTTTTATTACAAATGTTTGTTGTTGTTTTTTCACAGATTTTCTTTGGATATTTTTATTAACGTACTAAACCACATATAGATCAGTATACAATTTAATTAAAGACCCATTGAAAAAAGAAGAAAATAAAAAATAAATATAATAATAAAAACAAGCAAACAACAACAGTGACATGGAAGCCTTCTAACTTATTACAAATGTTTTTATAATAAATACAAATTCATATGTTGTATCTGTATCAGGAAACTGACGAAGCACAAGGACATGAATATAGTCCTATTAAAGGTGGGGTAGGTAGGTTTGAGAAACCGGCTCGAGATACACTTTTTGTTATATTCCATGGAATGCTCTTAACATCCCGATAGCAATGAATATCTTAAATGCTTTGACAAAAAATCCATAAAAAAATGACATCTGTGGAAGCCGTAGTACTGTAAAAAGCACGACCAATCATCTGAGCCGGCCCGGCTAAAATAACTGGATGGCCTACCTGCCTGTCAGCCTTCCATCGGGGCACAAACTTATCTCGTGCCCTCATTGGTCACGTCCGCGTTCGTGTGTGTTGGAGGAGGGGCTTAGATTTTTTCCGGTTGTGTATTTTCAAATTCTAGCGCACTCGAGCTGGTTTCTCCAAAATCACCTACCACACCTTTAAGATACAATTATATACAAAAAACTAGCAAAATATATCCAAAAAAATGTGTTTAAAAAAGAAGTAGAAATTCATATTTGAATAAAAATAATGATATAGTACAATGATTTAAATATATGAATGATTTAATATATGTAAAAAATATGTAGGTGGAACATTCATACATATCAGAAGAAGGTTGTATACATAATATACGTCAAACATTAAAGATTTGTTTGACAGAAAGCATTACATTACACGTCACTTGTTAGACGCTTTTATCCAAAGCGACTAACTAACTCAATACTGTGGGCAATCCCCACGGGAGCAATTTGGGGTGAAGTGTCTCAGGGACACAACGACATGCTGACTGCAGTGGGGTTTGAACCTGTGCTCCCCTGATCCGAACACCAACGCACTAGACCACTACGCCACACGCCTCCACATTATTTTTAAATTATTTAATATCTATAGATAATCTTGAGTCATTTGGTCCACGCTCAAATATCTTGTCCCAGTTGTCTTGCTTCAACACAGCTCCGATAGATCCTCCATGTTCTGGTGCAGAGGAACACACTTCATGTATTTACTGAACATCTCTGTAATCAGGAGTGTGTGTTTCGCCTCCCTTCACACACAGCAGGAGAGGTTTGTTCTGGAATTGCTGCAGAACATTTAATCCCTCCCGTCAAGAGATTAGTTTTTTGTCATATTGGATTTCTGGAGCTCAGTTAGACACAATCTGCGTTCTTCTCCCATGTTTCCCTTTTCTTTAAAGCTGACTGAACAAAGAATCGGAAAATATAAAAATGGAAAGACATGACTGCAAAAACACAGACACATTTACGAAGATTATACCAGAGAGGAGATTACTTTCTGAGCACAGGGTTAGATGCATTGATAGAAGAGGAAGCATATGACAGAGAAGGAATGATTTATCATTGTGTATTTAATGTGGGTCACTTTAATATCCTTATTTAAACTGCATGACTGACGTTTAATCAGGAAGCAATGGATGCATGAGGTGTAATGTTTTCCTTGCTCTAAGAAATGCTGTTCTGAAACACGTACAGCGACTTTATATTTGTACGATACAGTGTTCGTGTGAAATGTGAAATATGTATGCATTATTTATTTTGTTCTGAAATGATCAGTCTTCAGGTTGTAGAAAAGTGTAGAAATGTGCAAATTATACACAGGAATGAATGGAAGGTTTACAGTGTGGAGTACGAGGAATGTCTCACAAGATGTCACGGGGTGTGCATTAATATAACTAATAGTGTGTAGTAGAAGTTAAAGAGTCTGTTGGCGGGGGTCCCGGGCATATTGACTGGTCCAGTAGCAGCTGGGATTGGTTTTTATATCATTAATTTAAAGCAGGGGTGTCAAACTCAAGGCCCGGGGGCCAAATCCAGCCCGCGACTTCATTTAATGTGGCCCCGCAAGAGCTTGCAAAGAATATAATACGTTTATTATACGGTTACATGCCGCTTTACAGAAGCACGTTGCCCATAAACGACATGTCCCACAATGCATCTCGTTTTGTGACATGCGCACTGAAGAGACTTGCAATTATTTGCCCTGGACTTCTGCTTTCAGACGTAGTTAATTATTACCCTATCCGATAATAATCCAATTCAGAGGCAATAATGTAATATAATACATTATTTTATATATATATTATATATTTATATAGTTACAACCGGCCCTTTGAGTGCAACCATAATGCTAATGTGGCCCGCGATGAAATTGAGTTTGACACCCCTGATTTAAAGTGCTTAACTCTTTCATTAATATTCACCTTGTTTATTACATGGCTTTGTTGAATACTCAAATCTTATTGGTCAATTAAGACATTCTGTTATTTATGTATCAAACCACTGCTAAGGATGCTCTGATCTTAGGACCATGTCCAATCATGTCACTCCAAAGAAAAACTTCAATTTAGCAACATCATCTGGGACCCAAAAAACACATTGCTTAAGTTCCTCCATCGGAAACACAAAATCCAAAAAAAATGTATATTAGTGGAGAGACTATTAAACACCTGAACTTTAGAAAGAAGTCCATGAACATTCATCTGTTTGCATCGTGCAAATTATTTATCTAATAGATCAAATTCCATTTACTTGTACTGTATATAGACTCTTCTTGTACTACTATTTTATTTTATTTGTATTTACTATTTTATCTGTTTTATTTGTTCTATGTCCTATATATATGTTGCACTGTTGGAGGAGCCTGTGACTTCAGATTTTCATTGACATAACTACACTGTAGCTAATCTACCCTTGAATTTTGAATAACTACCATCATTTTAAGTAACCATCGCTGTTGCTGCTAAAACTGACTATTTATTCTTAGTTGAAGTTATTCAATCATCAATCATTATCCCGTTTATAACTCACCTCCCTCCCCTCTTTCTCTCAGGTGCGTCAGCGCTTCAAGGAGATCCAGCGCACTAAGGAGAAGCTCACCTCCCATGTGACCCTGGAGGAGTTTCACGAGGCGTTCGGCGAGCTGTGCACCCGGCCCGACGTCTACTTCCTGTTGGTGCAGCTGTCCAAGGACCGCGAGTGTCTGGACCCTCAGGACCTGCGCCTCTTCCTGGAGACGGAGCAGGGTTTATCTCTGGCGACCACTGAAGGCTGCTGGGAGCTCCTGAGGCGCTGCGAGCCGTCTGCTCAGGGCCGGGAGCGAGGCCTGCTGGGATTGGACGGATTCGCTCGATACCTGCAGTCTGCAGAGTGCCAGCTGCTGGACCCCGAACACCTGGGGGTCTGCCAGGACATGAACATGCCCCTGTCTCACTACTACATCAGGTGAGGGGCCTTTATTTACTCACTTATAGCCAGATGATTGCATTATTACAGAGATAGCATAGGATTACAAAGCAAATGTTGGAAGTAGGATATTATTTGGAGTATTGTACTTAATTATGTTCCATTTATTGTGTCCCCCAGCACCTCGTACCGCTCCTACCTGCTGGACGATCAGGTCCACGGCCGAGCGGACCTGGGGGGTCTGATCAAAGCTCTGCAGACCGGCTGCCGCTGCATCGAGCTGGGAGTCACCGACGGCCCAGAGGGGGAGCCTCTCCTGGGGTGGATTATGGTCCTGACATCTCCCGCCACCATCACCACCATCACCACCACCACCAGCACCACCACCAACACAGCCCAGTGACCGTGCGCTCTGCTCTGGAAGTAGTCAACAAGTACGCCTTCCTGTCCTCCCAGTTCCCCCTGCTGCTCTACCTGTGCCAGCGCTGCTCTCCGGGACAACAGCGCACCTTAGCTCAGCATTTAAAGAAAGTCTTCAGCTCCCGTCTTTACACCCCGGAGTCTTTTCCTGCCAGCCTGGGGGGCCGAGCCACAACCTTACCCTCCCCCGAGCAGCTGAAGGGACGCATCCTCATCGTGGGGAAGAAGCTGCCTCAGGAGCAGGACGCGTCTGAAGGGGAGATATCTGAAGAGGACGAGGAGATTGGAGGTGGGGGTCCTCTGGCTGGACGAAGAATGACCATCCCTGGAGAGGAGGAGCTGGGCGTCGTCTTGGTGGTGCCTCCTCCGTCCCAACCCAGGAAGCTACGCCTCCACAAAGACCTGTCAGATTTAGTAGCGATCGCTCGTACGGGAAGTCGCAGTTTCTACGCCCAGAGAGCCACCTACAAACCGCAGCAGTCTCCCCCCAGCAGCCCCTCTTCTCCTGGGACTCCTTCAGCTCCTGAGCCTCCTTGTTGGACGCTTTGCTCCCTGGGTGAAGGGGAAGGAGGGCGTCTGACCACTGAGAGCCCGGAGGACCTGGTGATGTTTACCAAGCGCACCCTGACCCGGGTACGACCCAGCTCTGTGCGTCTGGACTCCAGTAACCCCAACCCTCAGGGGTACTGGAAGGGAGGGGTCCAGCTGGTGGCGTTGAACCAGCAGACCCCCGGCGCCATGCTGGACCTCCACAGAGGACGCTTCTCTCAGAACGGAGGCTGTGGGTACGTTCTGCGCCCGGCTGTCATGAGGGACGAGGTGTCATACTTCAGCGCTCACACACAGGGCTGCGTGCCGGGAGTGCCCGCTCAGACTCTGAGGATTAAGGTGAAGATATTTATATTTGTATCTAATTTTCCACTTGCAATGCAGAAACCAAATACAGATGAAATCCACTAAATACAAATAGGACAGAGTTATTATCTACGGACATTAAAAGACACACAAAAACAGTAGTAAAAGAGTGGAAAGAAAAATATATCAAACCTTGAACAAGTTGCTATGTACAACTTTTTGAAAGGTCTTCAAACTTGGCACACATGTCCACTTGGTCTCAAGGATGAACTGATTAGGTTTTAGTTTTGAAAGGTCAAAACATGGAAGTTAATTGCAACATGACTGGTAGCCATGAGTCAGTGATTCTGTTTTTTTATTTTGTATTTGTACCCACATAAAACTGCATTAAAGGGGACCTATCATGCAAAATGCACTTTTGTACGTCTTGTATACATGAATATGTGTCCCCGGTGTTCCAGGGAACTCACCAAGTGTCAGAAAACACAACCCTCTCTATTTTCCTCCATACCCAAATCTCTAAAAAAGGGTCTGCAACGGATCTGATAAAAACTGATCCAGATTTGAACACTGTCCTGACGTCAGGACGGTGGCGCTACGGCTATTGGGCCAACTCCACCAATCAGGAGGAGACAGCCACGGCCATTGCCGTTCGAAAGCGCTGGAGACGCTGTAGTACATATGCCAGGCCAGTAGATGGTGCTGTTCTCACTGAATCTGCCCAGAGCTAGAAATGGTCAAATTGAGCAAATGAGGCATGGCTAAAATGCATGATCTGTTTGGTATTTTGAAAAAAAAAAAGTATAAATATGCCTTATATAGGTATGGTCCTACACCATATTATTCAAATATAGCATGATAGGTCCACTTTAAATTAACAGAATAAAAAAATAGTGCAACAGGAGAGGTCAAGAAGTCCCCTTTACGTAAGAAGAATGACAAACAAGGACAAACATAATTTTGAAAAACACCTGTAGATCATCCGGTGTGTAGGAGAACACCGAAGGCTTCAAAAATCAGGACAAAACACTAATTTCTCTCCTTGAAACGTTGCTGTTATTATAACATATTAATAACTGCAAGTGAAGGGCCTGTAGTGTGCGGGAGTCTTTTGTTCTGCAGAAAAATCAACAAACAAGCACTCAACATGAGGAGAAACTCTAATCAGGAGACAACAGTCAAATAAAAACAAAGGCATGCACGAACAAGTGCCAATCATCCCAGTCTTTCATCCAAGTGTGCATGTATTCACACACACACGCACGCACGCACACACACACAAAATGAGTGTCACCATGGTTCATGAATCAGAATCAGAATCAGGTTTATTACCAGGTAGGTTGACACGTACGAGGAATTTGACTTGGTGTCACTTAAACATCAACTCATAATGAATGTAACACCTCTTCTCTGTGTTTCTCTGCTCAGGTGATCAGTGCCCACAACCTGCCGAAGCCTCAGGGCTCGGGGGCTAAAGGCGAGGTCATCGACCCGTACGTGGTTCTGGAGCTGCACGGCGTCCCGGCTGACTGTGCAGAGCAGAGGACTCGCACCGCTGCTCAGAACCAGGACGACCCGCTGTTCGACGAGACCTTCGAGTTCCATGTAAGACCTTTTACACCTGGGAGGGGTTTCTGTCTAACGCAACAGATGCTGCTCTGTTGGTGATTAGCACTTTGCTGAGAATAATGCAATTTTAGGATTGTGTGAAACCTGGAAAATGCTCATGTTTTGGAAACAGTGTTTTTGACTCTTTTCTCACAGATTTGGTGATTGCAAGTAAGGCTCTCAATGCAGTGACCAAATAAGGCTCTTTGTTTCTAGCACATAGGGCAACAGCCTATTTAATGATAATAACAAAAACAATCTTTATTTTCATAGAAATGATGCAGCTCAAAGTGCTTTGACAGTTTGGCACACAACACAAAACAAACTGAAAATAAGATACCATTGAGTTAATGTAAGACGCTAAAACATGCAACATGTGTATATGCAGGGCCGTCGCTCCCTACAGGCCGATCACGCAGACTGCGTGGGGCCTCACCTCACGGAGGGGACCTCACCTCGCGGAGGGGGCCTCACCTCGCGGAGGGGGCCTCACCTCGCGGAGGGGACCTCACCTCGCGGAGTGGGCCTCACCTCGCGGAGGGTGCCTCAACTGAGCCGAAAATGCGGCGCACCTATTCGCTTATGCGGCGCAATTAGTGTGGCGCAGCACGGCTTCGCTGCTGCGAGGCTCGACTAGCACCCCCCATATGACAACATGGAATAATAAGGGTGATATATAATGTTTTGGCAAGAGAATAAATACAATAAAATAAGACAAAAGTTCACAATGGATAACCCGATAAGTAAAAGCAAAACAGAAATAAAACAAAAATGAATATAAATCCCAAACATTATAATAATAGTAATATAAAAGACCGATAGAAGGGCGGTATTGCTGACTAAACTCCATGTTACAGAAGTATGTTTTCAAAATGTGTTTAATAAAGTAAGAGTTTGCCTCTTTAATATTTCTAGCTGTTTCCTAGTTTGGGAGTGAAGTGGATAAAAGCCGCTCCCTCAAATTTTGTTGAGGACCTTAAATAGCACTGCAAATTATATATTGAGTATATAAAATATATAGCCCAACTTTAGCCACCTTTAGCTTAGCGGTGGTGACGTGCAAATTATATATTGAGTATATAAAATAGGGCATGATGCAAAACGTTTCTAACGAGCCGGGACAAACATAAAGCTACTCTTAATGTTGTTATGCAACATAAAATATGAAAATACAGCATATAAAATCAACTTCATAGAAAAATAAAAGTTTTGTGAGACACTGAAATACAACTTTTCTTTCTTAGTTAAATTGGGGATGTTGAAATGCACATCCCAAAACGGTAGATACTGAGAAAAGCAGCAGGCTGTTCAAGCCATTTATATAACTGCATGACAGCTCTTCATCATAATCCTGTTAACCATCCGCTAAAGAGCAGAAATATTATTTTAAAATTAGAATTTTTTACATTTTGTGTCTTTTTTCTAAGAAAGATTAAATGTCCCAGGATCCGAGGATGTATAAAGTCCCATTTAAATCATAATTTTAACTTAAAAATACAATAAATCCTGTAAATCTGAAGCCTTTATGTGAATGAGATAATCCATTAATATAACCATGCATGATTTTATTGCGTAAAATTGTGTTTTAATGGGCATTTAAAAGTGCACTAGATTAAAGATTTACATGATAAATATTTATTAATATATTACATAATACATTTTTCGAGCACAAGAGAAAAAATGTCAACAGCGTAAAAGAGGCTTATGTGATTTTGGAGAGGTCCATGTCGTCTCTCCTGAAAACAGAGCGCAGAGTGCTTAATTGAAGCGAGGTCAAGGGCGTCAAGATTTAAATGAGGGTGCTCCTAATAATACACTTACTGTACATCTGCAGGGAATTTGTTATAAGAGACGTGATCTGATGTCTGTTGTGCTGACGTGACTTTTTTAACCGGTCACGGACATCAGTGTGGCTGAGCCATGAAGACAGACTGCCACAACTAATACAGCATGTTCTCTCTCTGTGTGTGTGTGTGTGTGTGTGTGTGTGTGTGTAGTGTGTGTGTGTGTGTGTGTGTGTGTGTGTGGTGTGTGTGTGTGTGTGTGTGTGTGTGTGTGTGTGTGTGTGTGTGTGTGTGTGTGTGTGTGTGTGTGTGTGTGTGTGTGTGTGTGTGTGTGTGTGTGTGTGTGTGTGTGTGTGTGTGTGTTGTGTGTGTGTGTGTGTGTGTGTGTGTGTGTGTGATGAAGGCTCCAAACTAGTTGTGTAATACACAGAGATGAGTCATTTTTTACACATGTCTTTGGTTAAAGGCATTAAATAAGGTCTGTGGTTAACACAAGCTGAATAGATTATAACGTTTTGCTCTACGATATAAAATATGTCAGTAAATACCCCATTGGTGAATTTAAAAACGGCAGTTGCTAACAAGTGTCTAAATGAGACGACTTATCGTCATCACGCCCAACATTAGCCGCCTTTAGCTTAGCGGTGGTGACGTGAAGTCATGTGACCGGGCTGTAGTTCCTTTATAGCCTAACGTTAGCCTCCTTTAGCTTAGCGGTGGTGGCGTGAAGTCATGTGACCGTGCTGTAGTTCCTTTATAGCCTAACGTTAGCCGCCTTTAGCTTAGCGGTGGTGACGTGAAGTCATGTGACCGGGCTGTAGTTCCTTTATAGCCTAACGTTAGCCTCCTTTAGCTTAGCGGTGGTGGCGTGAAGTCATGTGACCGGGCTGTAGTTCCTTTATAGCCTAACGTTAGCCTCCTTTAGCTTAGCGGTGGTGACGTGAAGTCATGTGACCGTGCTGTAGTTCCTTTATAGCCCAACATTAGCCACCTTTAGCTTAGCGGTGGTGACGTGAAGTCATGTGACCGTGCTGTAGTTCCTTTATAGCCCAACATTAGCCACCTTTAGCTTAGCAGTGGTGACGTGAAGTCATGTGACCGTGCTGTAGTTCCTTTATAGCCCAACATTAGCCACCTTTAGCTTAGCGGTGGTGACGTGAAGTCATGTGACCGTGCTGTAGTTCCTTTATAGCCCAACATTAGCCGCCTTTAGCTTAGCGGTGGTGACGTGAAGTCATGTGACCGTGCTGTAGTTCCTTTATAGCCCAACATTAGCCACCTTTAGCTTAGCTGTGGTGACGTGAAGTCATGTGACCGTGCTGTAGTTCCTTTATAGCCTAACGTTAGCTTTTTACTTCAAAACTCATAACATGGTCTTAAAATGAGGAGATTATCCTTCTGAATAAAACGTGTTAGTATCATAAACATGTGTCGCCTGCACCAGCGTTATGATGATTTACCTTGCCCCATACTTGAGTGTTAATAGTGATGAGAGGAACTGAAAGGGTGTAAAGTGAGAAGATGTGAGGAGAGTTTCACAGTGCACAGATTGAGCCTGATTTTACCCTCCAGTTGCTCGCCCTCCACTAATTTCACCATTCAGCTCGAGGTCACGACGCCTGATTAATTGCCAGTTGGATTTCTAGCTTTTCAGATTTTTTGGTCAGCTGTCTTACAGTGAGCAGTTTCCCACACGGCTGCTGTCAAAAGATCTGTTATTAACTGCAGTAGTTTTAATATTACTGGAGTAGTATTTTACATACTGAAGCTGCTGTGATTTGAACCTGAACTTCACTGCAGAACAGAATCTGCCAGACAGCTCCATATTTTCCTTACTTTATGAAAACGAGGTTATGTTTTCTGCTTGGTTCGCCATCTGTTTGTCTGTCAACAGGAAAACAGAAAAAACAACTGCCAGGATTTTTATTAAACTTGGAGGATGTGTGTACGATGGGCCATGGAATAACTCTATTTTGTATCTGAATAACAGGGCGGACACAATAAACAGCATTTCAGTTGAAAAAAATAGGGGTCACTTCAACGTGGGAAGATTTTTAAAGTCTCTGGTCAAAAAAAAATTCTGGTCAAATATTATGTGTGTTTATTTATTGATAGGAAGGAAGAACCTCATCTAGGCATGTAGATTTCATTTTGATTGAAAGGTAGGCTATTGCTAATCAAAGTCCCATCTATACACTTGTGCATAATGCAAAAAATGAACGAAAAAAATTGTTAGCAATGCCGGACCTCTTAACACAAAGAACTTTGCTCAGCTTTATACCTATATATACTTAATAAAACACAACAATTTACCTATCTAAGTTCAGTAAATACCAGCTAACAGAATAACTTTGATCAACATTGTGATATATGCCATTTGTGTTGCATTTCGGTGGTGTCGGGACAATTTTGAAAATGTGTGCCTAACTGGAATAATAATACACATTACTGCCCACAACTACAGCTCGGGGAATTCAGCAAAAACATCTTTGTGTTGTACACATTTCCACTCTCTTTCTGCTATTTGGGATGAGATTACTCTGTTTGAATAAATCATTTGAGTTGTCCAGGACAAAAAACACCAGTGGTTTTGTGCTCTGTTCAGCAAGAGCTTTACATCTGCAGGTTTTGTGGTTGTAGAAGGGCAGATTAAAGCATGTAGGGTTGGGGATTTAACAGAAAGAACAAGATGAATAAAAACGCACAGTGTGTCTCGTTGGCCTTTTGATGAAACCAGAGGCTGTGTGGACTGAAGGAGGGACAGACGAGGTCACGCTGTCCAGTTGGTGAGTATCAGACTGTTGATGCATGCGCTCATATGTCTTCATCGCTCGTCCTCCAGGCTCTGACACAGCGGACACAGGGCAGCCGCATCAGCACACACTTCCAGAACACACACTTCCAGAACACACACGTCCAGAACACACACACACACACACAACAGTGTTATCGTCCTCTGACACGACGGAAAACAAAGTAAAACTCATATCACGTGAGACCTCTGTGGCCCACTGCGCATCTACAATACACACTGTTTTCACACACACATGTTAATATATCTAATATGTATATATGACCCAATATGTATATATGTTCATTTTAATTCATTTCTTATTTTATAGTTATTTTATCTTCTTTTTTTTTTATCTTTGATTTAACTTTAATTGTATTAATCTGTGTGAATCTGTGCTGTCCTGTTTTTCATTCTTACCCTGTTGCTGTTAAACTACTGAATTTAAATTAATAAAGGTCCATCTTATCTTATCTTATCTTATCTTTAGCCACTACTAGCAAAAACACTTAGGCCCCGTCCACACGTAGACGAAACGGAGACGAAATCGATTTCGAACCGAAGTCGATTTCAAAAAAGTCTTCCGTCCACACGGAATCGGCTCAAGAAACGTGTCCGTCCACACGAGACCGCTCAAAACCACTGGAGACGCTGTAGTACATATGCCGGGCCTGTAAGTGGCGCTATACTTCTGCCACAAAATACACCAAAAGCAGCGAATAAGACCCCCCGAGCATGGGCATAAAGCATAAACAAACAAGGTAGAAAAAGGTCAATTCTGTATCATGGTCAGTAGCGTCTGGAGCAAGAACGCAACCCTGTGATCCGCCATTGTTGTTGTTGTTGGCGAAACGCATCAGCAATGACGCGGGGGTGAGCAGGAGAAGCGGGGCTATGGCGTCATCGATTCAGGAAATGATCGTTTCGGGCGTACACACGGAGCCGCAAGCGTTTCGTCTCCAGACTTACCCACTTTGGGAGCCGTTATCAAAGTGTATCGGATTCGGGCTCCGAAGCCGCGGCTCCGTTTCGGCCTCGTGTGGACGAACCAGCTATACGATAAAGAACTTTAGCGGATACAACTGAAATCGTCTCCGTGTGGACGGGTGCCTTATATTCGTGTGAGGCAGTCAACATGTCGTTGTGTCCCTGAGACACTTCACCCCATATTGCTCCTGTGGGGATTGCCCACAGTACTGAGTATGTAGTCGCTTTGGATAAAAGCGTCTAACAAGTGACATGTAATGTAATGTAATATTCATTCAAACTGGTTGCAGTTCAATTGCATTGTGGGTAATGTACGCACATAAGAAGAAGGATATTTGAGACAATATCTCAGGTCTGCTGCATCAATCTTGATCATCTCTTAAACTGTCTCTCAAAGTTTAATTTGTAATTCAAGTTTTCCAATAGATAAACAACATTATGCTACAACACATTGCAGTGCCTTAATTGAAAACCAGTAAGCAAGCAACACTAAATGAAAAAAATGAAAAACAAAATATGGTTGGCAATGTTGAGGGTTTGCAATGCTAATTTGAGTACTCTTTTAAATGCTAATTTGAGTACTCTTTTAAATGCGATTAAATTACAACACATTAACATTTTGACCTGTCAGCTGCTCTCAGCTGCTAAATTTTCATTTAAAAACATGTTTTTGTACAGAAATATGAAATCAGCTTTTTCTAAGAGCCAGCTGGGGAAATATTTTTTCAGTCTCTTATAGATGAGTTTTGTTCTCTCTCTTTTCCTTTCAAGATATTATGTTATTTGTATTTTGCTTAAAACTCTTCTAGAAAAAGGAAATGGAGAAGGGATCTATGGAGAGAGTTTTGTCTGTCGCATTAAAGTGTGAGTTAACTGCAGCGTAACAGCTCCAGATGTGAGGAGGAAGTTAGAGTTCAGAGTCCTGAGATTCGTCTTGTGAGAGGAGCACTTGGTTTGAAACCGATTGAATTAACTGTCACAGAGCCATGGGCTGGTTACTGAGAAATTGAGAAATGGATTGGATTGAAGTCATCCTTTGGCACACGCACGCACACACACACACACACACACACACACACACACACACACACACACACACACACACACACACACACACACACCAGAGTTCCCGTTAGAATATTTTTTTGCCGGTCAACATGTCCGTTAAAGTTGAAATCTTCCGGACAAAATTAGATAAGTGCCGGTTAAAGGTCTTCTTTGTTATTTATTGAGCTTTAAAACAAATTGATATGATTCGACATTAAACAAACTAATTATAGTAGATTAACTACATTATTCAAAAGTGTACAGTAATTTACAAAAACGCGGGAATAATAAACGGAGCGCTCTCTCCTTCTCCTGACAGCCCGTCAGTATCATGCAGCTCGCGGATCCAGTAATGAGTGACCCGACAGTAAAACTAAACATATCTATAACTAGTTTAGGTAGTTTGAGAGGTAATTAAAATAGCTACGTGTGATTTTCTAACCTGAAGTGTGTTTTGCTCTGCTCGCCGCTGCAGGGGATCATGCAGAGCTGCGTGTCGACTCGTCAGCAGCAGCCGATCTCTCTCTCCTGTCAGATTAGACTTTACTCGCATTTATGTCCATATCGATCAGATCTAGCTAGTTCTAGCTAATGATATGACTACCTGCTTGTTAAAAGACACCTAAACAATAAGCGTCGCTATGCAACCGGATGAGGCCACAAAGTATAGCGCAGCATTATGCATTTGTTTACATGCCCACCGGAACCCCGAGGCATTACCAACAGATCAACGCACAATCAACCCATACAGGACATCTCTTTCTCCACATTAAGTGTTAGACATTAGAATTGACAATTTTTGTCTGTCACATACTCTTTTGTCTGTCACATACTATTCTTGTCTGTCACATAAGTGGCGCAACTGATGCGGTATTGCGCTAAGGGAAAATTATTTTGACCGGACATTTTGACCGGAGAGATTTAGATTTGCCGGACTTCAGCATATTTTACCGGTCATTGTCCGGTAATTACCGGCTAACGGGAACTCTGACACACACACACACACACACACTCTCTGCTGGAGCTGTCGGTCTGGTTCGCCCATGCATGAAACTTCATCTTTCTCAGCCCTCACTCACATCTTATGGGAATGAAGACACATTAACACACACACACACACACACACACACACACACACACACACACACACACACACACACACACACACAGACACACACAGACACACACAAACACACACACATACACAGAGAGACACACACACACACACACACACACACACACAGACACACACAGACACACACAAACAAACACACACACATACACAGAGAGACACACACACACACACACACACAGACACACACACAGACACACACACACACAGACACACACAAACACACACACATACACAGAGAGACACACACACACACACACACACACACACACACACGCAGTATATACTGATAAAAGTGTGTTACAAGACCTACATTCAGTCAGTGTGAGATGTTCTGCTCCTTCATCCATCACACCCAGCTTCTTCTTCATATCACACACACTTTACAGACTACTTTATAGTGTGTCTTTTAATTATTTGTGAGACATTAGCATAAACACGACACTGCATGCAGCTGTGTCCCAATTCAGGAGCCAATTCAAGACCAATTAAATTGCAAGTTTTTCATGAGTACAGCACTTTAATAAATGTACTCAGAAGATATTTTAAGTTAAAGTAGTAATAACACAGTGTACTCATACTAGGTTACAAGTTCTACCTTCAAAATGGTATTTAAGTAAAACTACTGAAGTATTTGTATTTAAATAAGTATTAAAAGTCGAAATGTGTAAAGTTTCCACTACTGTTACGAAGCTTAAAATCTTAAGGGAATATGTGAGATGGTGAGTTCATTTCTATCAGAGCCTGAAGACTTCATATGGCTTTATTACGTGGCTGCACACACACACACACACACACACACACACACACACACACACACACACACACACACACACACACACACACACACACACACACACACACACACACACACACACACAACACAAACAAATGCACAACCACATGCAGGCTTGAGGCAAGCTTTATTTCTCCTTCTCTGTGGAAAATGATGGATTGGTACTGCTCTCTTCTAAAGACACAACACCATCCATCTGTGTGTGTGTTGTGTGTGTGTGTGT
The DNA here is from genome assembly GCF_902827165.1 of Trematomus bernacchii. Classification (NCBI taxonomy): domain Eukaryota; kingdom Metazoa; phylum Chordata; class Actinopteri; order Perciformes; family Nototheniidae; genus Trematomus; species Trematomus bernacchii. The sequence goes on from NW_022987739.1 coordinate 30,371,914, forward strand.
GTGTGTGGTGTGTGTGTGTGTGTGTGTGTGTGTGTGTGTGTGTGTGTGTGTGTGTGTGTGTGTGTGTGTGTGTGTGGTTGTGTGTGTGTGTGTGTGTGTGTGTGTGTGTGTGTGTGTGTGTGTGTGTGTGTGTGGTGTGTGTGTGTGTGTGTGTGTGTGTGTGTGTGTGTGTGTGTGTGTGTGTGTGTGTGTGTGTGTGTGTGTGTGTGTGTGTGTGTGTGTGTGTGTGTGTGTGTGTGCGTGTGTGTGGGTCCGTGTGTGTGTGGGTACGTGTGTGTGTGGGTACGTGTGTGTGTGTGTGTGTGAAGATGGCCATGTATTAGATGACAATGTTTTATTGTGAAGTGCGTTTGCTCTGTGTTCTTCTGCACAGGATGAATATGCAACGACACACTCCGCGTCATTTGTCCTCCCACTTACTCTGCGTGTGTGTGCATGTATTAGTGTGTGTGTGTGTGTGTGTGTGTGTGTGTGTGTGTGTGTGTGTGTGTGAGAGTGCTACATGTAAGGGTGCTTATTAGCTGTTAAAGTCCTCTGAAGGTGTGATCAGATATCTATTATTTCCTCAGTATCATCTCCTCTGCAGCAGTAAGCTATTTCATCGTAGCGTGTAATTAACGTTAATGCTGCGTCTGAATAGCTTTTAGAGTGACGCTCACTAACAGGAAATGTTGTTGGATCCTCTCGGCTGAATATCGTGACTAATTGATCACATTTATGCTATAAGCAATTAAAATAGTCCATCTCCTCCCTATTAAAAACGGATGATTTTAAATCGACGGCTGTTAAACGCTGCCTCTCCTCAGGTGAGAAAACATTCAACTCCTCAAAGAGCTGATTATAAAACTATTTAGTTTAAGTTCCCTGTGGCAAATTATTAAAGGTTTATTTAGAAGTTCTTATGGCTATCAAACAAATCACATATCAATCAGCATATAGACTTTGCAAAACTGTAATTAAATTGAGTCTCAAACTTCGACCTTTAATACGCCCTATAACAATTTTGGGTTTTTTCCTTTCCTGTAGTGTGTTATATTGGTTTGTGTGCATGTAAATGGTCTGCAAAGGAGAAAATGTCTCTCTCACACACTCCCCCTTGCCTGAAACGGCTCCGTATATACTTACTATATTATACTTAACATTACTCTGCACGTTACTGCTTCTCTTGCCTTTCTGGTTAATTGCTAACTGCATTTTGTTGTCTCAGAACTATGTGCAATGAGAATAAAGTTGAGCTTACTCTCACCTAATCTAATATATATATACGTATTTATATAAATAGTTATCCACGTAATAAACCTTAAGTCTTAATTTACATTATTTTATTACATATTCTGTTCTTTTACATAACATATTCTATTTACATGTATATAGACTTTTTGCACTACTTTTTTATTTTGTATTTTTGTATTTAATTATATATGTTGCATTGTTGGAGGAGCTCAGGTCAGAAGAATTTCATTGCCATTTCT
>NW_022987739.1:30378385-30423385 GCF_902827165.1 Trematomus bernacchii
AATGAGATGAGTAGAGCTACTGCTTTTTTTAATGTGCCATCAAAAATACAGAAAAACAAACGTACAACATTCAGGAGAAGACAACATACAAACAACCAGCAGATAAAGTTAAAGTGTAGGAATATATCGGTTTAAGTAGGTACCTACGCTGCAAGTGTCACCTTTTCTGACTTCTTCCAGCATCCTAAACTGAATTTGATTTAATATTCTCCCCCCTCTTCCTCCTTATCTCTCTCTGGTCTCCAGAGCACCACGGCCAGCTTCAAAGAGCAGTGTGGGCTCCCTGCGGTGGCCAAACTGAAGCAGTGCATCCAGAGCCTGGCCCCGCGGCTGCAGGGCCCCGAGGGCAGCGCGGGGGCCTCCATGGTGCTGAGGGAGGGGTACCCGAGTCTGGAGCCGCAGGGCAACCTCTCTGAGCCGCTGAGGAAACTGCTCACCGCCTACGATACGGTGAGAGAAAACAGGGCGAAGGGGGGGGAACCGACTACAGACGTTTGTGTAGTTTATTCAGAACACACAGAAGAAAGAGACAACCTCCTGAGCTCTGTGCCTTCCAGGGATGGCAGAAGTACACACATCCTTTACTCAAGTAGAAGTGCAGATACTCGTGTTTAAAAATACTCTGGTGAAAGTAGAAGTACTGACTAAACTTCTTTACTCAAGTAAAAGTAAAGAAGTATGGGCTTTGAAATGTACTTCAGTAAAAAGTACCCATAACTAGCAGCTGTTTTAAAGAGTACCTGACCTCCCTTTATATTAATAGAACAATAATGTCATTGTTAGCTAATGAATGTTTCCATGCTGAACAACGGCAACATGACAACGTTTTCATTGGTCCCTCTTCTTTAGAGAAGACCAGGAAATGATGGATACACGGATCGTGTTCAAATCAATAGGCACGCAATGACTCTAAATAATAATGATCACGCCACCAAACACACATTCAAACTAAAGGAACCAGCCTGTTTGGGAAATGTGAGAAGTAGAAAGTACAGGTATTTGGGTTCAACATGTAAGAAGTAGAAAGTACAGGTATTTGGGTTCAAAATGTAAGAAGTAGAAAGTACAGGTATTTGGGTTCAACATGTGAGAAGTAGAAAGTACAGGTATTTGGGTTCAACATGTAAGAAGTAGAAAGTACAGGTATTTGGGTTCAACATGTAAGAAGTAGAAAGTACAGGTATTTGTGTTCAACATGTAAGAAGTAGAAAGTACAGGTATTTGTGTTCAACATGTAAGAAGTAGAAAGTACAGGTATTTGGGTTCAACATGTAAGAAGTAGAAAGTACAGGTATTTGGGTTCAAAATGTAAGAAGTAGAAAGTACAGGTATTTGTGTTCAACATGTGAGAAGTAGAAAGTACAGGTATTTGGGTTCAACATGTAAGAAGTAGAAAGTACAGGTATTTGGGTTCAAAATGTAAGAAGTCAAAGTAAAAAGTGGTCAGAAAAATAAGTAGTGGAGTAAAGTACTGATACCAGAAACATTTGCCTTCACAACTTCATACCATTAATCTGTTTGCATCTCACATATTTATCTATTATTATAATAAGCAATATTTTATTTCGCTGTACAGCATTTCATTTTATATTCTATTTTAGGTCCATCGTGTTCTATTTTACTTGCATACAGTGAACTTCTCCTGCATCACTGTCACATGAGTGTTGCAACATGATTTTGCACAGTCTGCTGAATACTGCTCTCATACGTAAATGTACAGCACACACACACACACACACACACACACACACACACACACACACACACACACACACACACACACACACACACATACACACATACACACATACACACATACACACACGCACGCACGCACGCACACACACACACACGGACAGGGCTGAGTCATCACACACTCACACTCCTCTCTCCTCTCTGTATTTTGTGGATATGAAATAAAGTCCCTTCCTTAAAGTCTTTGTTTGGGAACATAAAGACTACTTGCAGTGATAAATATTGGTGTCTTTAACAATGTTGCTTCAAATCAAACGTATACATTTAAACCAACTGTCTTCCTGTGTGCAGATGATTGCGGCTCAGAAACAGCTGATTGAAAATGCAGATTCTGTTCAGGAGAGGATCGCTCAGGTGCAGAGAGAAGGTACGGTCACAGTGAGAGGAGGAGGACGTGAGGCGATCATAAACTAAGAGAAAGCGTTTTTGATGAGCTCTCACGAGTAAAAAAAGCAATACACGACGAAATTCCCCAAATGAGCAAATCTGACTTGAACATCAAACGCAACTTAATGAGCAATGCCTCAGAGAATCTGTCGGTAAACAACATAACAAGTAGAGATACAGAACTCGCTGCTGATTCTGACACATTTGATTTCTAATTATCAAAGTGTTTTCTCTTTTTGTACTTTTTGAAATGAGAGACACTTTTAAAACAATGTTATCTCTGCTTGAAATGTTGTTAGCAAAACATCTGGACATGTAACACACTGCTTTTCGGTTCATTTATTTTGGGTTTTCTAGGCAGTTCTACATGTTATATACGTGTGCAAATGCGCTACAACGACCTATACAATTTCCATTAGGAGAAACATGCTGCAGCTCAGAAATAATGCAAATATAAAATCACAAATGTGCCAAAACAAATGCAGATGAAGAAACATATTCATGATGAAACATCCGCAGCGTTTAGAAAACATTCACCGACTTGGCTTACGATGCACAGAGTTGACTAAAAACACTGCAAGAAGCTCCAAACACAACGGAAACCAGTGTTTAAAAATACTCTGGTAAAAGTAGAAGTACTGACTAAACTTCTTTATTCAAGTATGTGTCCAAGGAGATGAAGAGGATGGTGAGGAACGATTTTAAAAAGTGACCTGACCTTCTGCTCTGGAGGGGCTGCTAATATAGAAACTGTATTATCATAATGCCACGGCCAGGTGACTCCCCCTGTCACTATCTTATCTCAGGCCTCACTTGGTGATGAAGCCAACACATTGTTAATACCCAGAATCCTTTGGTCTGCGGTCATGATAAGCAGCTGTGATGGCCCTTCATGGTCCTCTCACCTCTCCCTGGTCGTTGAGAGGCTCTCAGCAGAGAGGGCAGAAGTACACACATCCTTTACTCAAGTAGAAGTACAGATACTCGTGTTTAAAAATACTCTGGTAAAAGTAGAAGTACTGACTAAACTTCTTTACTCAAGTAAAAGTAAAGAGGGCTTTGAAATGTACTTAAGTAAAAAGTACCCATAACTAGCAGCTGTTTTAAAGAGTACCTGACCTCCCTTTATATTAATAGAACAATAATGTCATTGTTAGCTAATGAATGTTTCCATGCTGAACAACGGCAACATGACAACGTTTTCATTGGTCCCTCTTCTTTAGAGAAGACCAGGAAATGATGGATACACGGATCGTGTTCAAATCAATGTAATAATCAATTTTAAGGGACACTAAAAAGTGTGCTTGGTGACGTTTGGGGATTATAAAGTTGTGTTTATTTTGCAGCGTTTCATTAAGCTGGTGATAGTTTTTTCAGTGCTGAGCATATGTTGTCAAGTTGGAGAAGATGTTTCTTTATTTGCATGTGCTTAGTTTGTTTTAAAAATCTGCATAGTTTCTGAAGCTGATGGAAATGCTTTGGGCCGTTGTAGCGCATTAGCTCCTGTCAGCCACCTTAGCAATGTAGCTTTACAGCAGCCTATACAGTAAAACAATATCCACATCTACACACTGAACCTGTGTTTTATTAGACCTTTCCACTGTCTTAGATAACTGCTGACCTTTAAGTGTCAATGTAAATCTCACGAGGGCTGGCATTTTGCTTGTTTTCAATATTTAAATCCAGTAGTATCTGACTGACAACGAGTCCATCAGGACCTGTTGTTAAAAGCCAATTAGTGTTAGTCACAAACATAATTCGAGCAAATCTCTCTTACAACAGACAGTTATAATTGCCCTGAATTTGAATTGCTGATGCCCTCCCACCTGTGTGAACAGTCTCTTTAGTGCAGCGTACAGTTAGGACTGGTTTTAAACTCCCTTTTAAACATCCTCATGGACCCTCCCTTTTATGGAATTTTAATTATTGTATTCTAACTGTATTTGTGTCATTGTGTTTTGTACCCATTCATTGGTATTTTCACATTTATCTTGTCATTTTACTATCTTACTAACTTCTCTCAGATATGTTTGTTGTTTTTACATCGTCATTCATGTTTGTTGATTTGTGAAGCCCTCTGAGGCGTGTGGTCCAGTGGGTTGTGCGTTGGTGTTCAGATCAGGGGGGCACAGGTTCAAACCCCACTGCAGTCAGCATGTCGTTGTTGTCCCTGAGACACTTCACCCCAAATTGATCCTGTGGGGATTGTCCACAGTATTGAGTATGTAAGTCGCTTTGGATAAAAGCGTCTAACAAGTGACATGTAATGTAAAAATGTGTTTTGTGATACTGGGCTATATAAATACATTTGAATTTGAATTTGAACGGATGCAAATCTCCTGTTTGTGTTTTCCAGGCATGGACTTCCACGAGGATCTGTCTCGGCTCGGGGAGAAGGAGGGACTGAAGGGACGCAAGCTGAGCAAAGCTGTGGAGAGTTTCACCTGGAACATCACTGTCCTCAAGGTACAGAATTAACATGGTTAATGTAATCATTTTCCTTTTTAATTGTTATTTACTTTTAGGGTAAGTGTGACAGGTCTGAGTTTAACATGGTAAAGAATAAGATGATAGCCTTCTTAGCTTTCTGCAAATGTAATCAGAATATTTTTTGTTTTCTTTTTAAATATACGTTTCACCTTCTGTAGTCTATCCCGGCTGTATTGAAGGTAATGGATTTAGCGTCTGGGTCTGAAGAATTAAGCCAGTGCAGAAGTGCCCACAACAGTTATTTTATATGGCCAGCATCTTCACTGAATGCAAAAAGGGGAGTTGTATTCAAGATTCAAGGCTTTTATTGTCATGTGTACATAGCTACAGTGTAGATATGACAATGACATGATTAGGTCACAGGCTCCTCCAATAGTGCAACACAATAAAACAGATAAAATAGTGCAAGTAAATAAATAAAAATAGAATATATATGTATAGTAGTCTATGAGAAAACCATACTTCCCACTTGACCTCTGTAAACATTTTCCTAATGAGTTTATGGTCTGAATTCCTAGTTTTAGGGTTTTCTTCAATACTGTTCATTTAGTAAGTTATGGCCCCATTATCAACCTTGTTTCCTCATTTAGCAAAGAGGTTCTATATGCTATCTGACCACAGAACAGCATACAGACCATGCTAGTGGACAAATTAGAGCATATAGCAGCTTAAAGTGGACCTATCATGCTATATTTGAATAATATAGTGTAGGACCATACCTATTTAAGGCATATTTATACTTTTTGTTTTTCAAAATACCAAACAGATCATGCATTTTAGCCATGCCTCATTTTGCTCAATTTGAAAAATGTTAGCTCTGTTTTTGCAAGGGCTGATTCAGTGAGAACAGCACCACCTACAGGCCTGGCATATGTACTACAGCGTCTCCAGCGCTTTCGAACGGCAATGGCCGTGGCTGTCTCCTCCTGATTGGTGGAGTTGGCCCAATAGCCGTAGCGCCACCGTCCTGACGTCAGGACAGTGTTCAAATCTGGATCAGTTTTTATCAGATCCGTTGCAGCCCCTTTTTTAGAGATTTGGGTATGGAGGAAAATAGAGAGGGTTGTGTTTTCTGACACTTGGTGAGTTCCCTGGAACACCGGGGACACATATTCATGTATAAAAGACGTACAAAAGTGCATTTTGCATGATAGGTCCCCTTTAAGAGGCGAATATTTACACTAAGTCTTTCTGCCGTGGACTAGCATTCTGCCAATAACAACCCATTCAACAATCCCAGTTAACAAGAGCAACCCTTCCACATTCTGCTTTACTTAATGACGTAATGAATTGCAAGTCTAATGCGTGTCTTTGCTGCAGGGTCAGAGCGATCTGCTGCGAGGAGCCAAGATGGATTCCCTGGACGCCCTGAGGCAGCTGGCTCTGGCCTGTGAAGCCTGTGGACTCACCTCCTCTTCTTCCTCCCTCTCCTCTTCCTCCACCTTCTCCACGGCCGAGCTGCACTACTCCTGCCACCCGCCGTCCGGCCGGCGAAGCAGCACTCACGGCAACGGACGCATCTGACGGAAAAAAGGAGCGGAGAGGAGTATTTACAGAGGAGACAACGGAGATGAAGAGAGCGAGAAAAGACTGCGGGAGTAAAACGCAGCACAGGAGACGGAGGATTTCCTCTCAGGCAGAGTGTGTGTCGCTTTATCCCCTGCAGTGTGTGTCTAAACCAGAGCAGTATCTATGTTAAAGCCTTATGAAGAAGGTCCAGCCTGCAGAGAGGCTTTCCATGAATGAATGTCCAAACCATGGAGAACAAAGAAAGACACAGGTTCTTGAACTTTTCACAGCTCCTGCTTATTTTTCTGCAGGACAACGTGTGATTCCACATTGCAGCTCTGCAGGGTTTCCCTCATTACGGAGGGAATGACAGACACCTGAGTGATTTGTGACAACGGGTGATTACCGTCCTGTTGCTGTTCAGAGGTATAAAAAGAAGGCAGAGAAGTAGAGCTCATGGGACTACATTTTCTCTGCCTCTGCATTTCAGTTCGTCCCCTGGGAAGGCAGCAAGATTACCTGTGTGTGTGTGTGTGTGTGTGTGTGTGTGTGTGTGTGTGTGTGTGTGTGTGTGTGTGTGTGTGTGTGTGTGTGTGTGTGTGTGTGTGTGTGTGTGTGTGTGTGTGTGTGTGTGTGTGTGTGTGTGTGTGTGTGTGTGTGTGTGTGTGTGTGTGTGTGTGTGTGTGTGTGTGTGTGTGTGGTGTGTGTGTGTGTGTGTGTGTGTGTGTGTGTGTGTGTGTGTGTGTGTGTGTGTGTGTGTGTGTGTGTGTGTGTGTGGTGTGTGTGTTGTGTTGTGTGTGTGTGTGTGTGTGTGTGTTTACAGGGTTGCTATTGCTATAAGGGGCTATAAGAGATTGATTGACAGGATGTGACCCACAAAAAGCACACAGGTAGAGAGTTACTAATTCAAGTAGCCTAGATTTTTTGTGCAAAACTACTTTTAAAAAATGTTTTTATGGTACGCTTACTTTTGTTTTTAGATGAAACTAATACGATTAAACGTATGCAGTAGTTTAACGGGAAAAAGAGCACTTAAAGGAGCCACTTAAGTGAAATGTTATCAGGGTCAGAAGGGGCCTGCTGCACCAACTATAGGTTTTATCAGCTATTCACAAGGTTGATCACCCAAAACATGTACGAAGATGATACCGACCTTCAGCAACTAATTAAGTAATGAATGTGCAAATGTGTAGGTCATGTGACGCAGTATAAAGAGCAAGGAAGTCAGGGCGATGTGTCCTTTGTAAAAACTCCTAAACCTAAGCTAGTGGTTTTGTCGCCTTAACCTAAAGAAGTTAAAGTTATTTGAAAGAGTTTTGGATCTTTTACCTTTAATTAATAGAACTGCAATAGAGAGAAAGGGTTACAGCGAGTGGATAACTTGCAGCAAAGGACAGCAAGTTGCAATACCAAGGCTGCAAGTTTTGTTGCCTAAAAGTATAGAAATTGCTTTGTTTTGTGTTTAAAATGTTACGTGTAGTTCAGTTGTATTACCCATTACTACTAAGTTTCTCTTTTAACACCTAGTAGGTGCAGTTTGGCCCATCTGACACATTAGGCGCTTTCACTGATGAACTAAGTACTTTGCCGTACTTAGTTCATGAGAACTTAGTTCATCAGAACTCTTTAGTTCTGATGAACTAAAGAGCAGATCGCGTTCACACCAGAATAAGTTCCCTGAGGGAGGGTTAGGCAAATTAAGCCGCTGACGTCTTCTTCTGCTTTGGGTTTACTGGCAGGCCGCAAACAACTTCACGGCGTATACTGCCACCCGGAGTCCCCGGCCGGAAGTCCCCGGAGTTGGGGACTGGCTTCAGTAGAAGCTGCTGGGACTCCCAGCAGCTTCTACTGAAGCCTTCCGAGTAAATCGCCAGAACGCCGACACCTCCTCATCTCCACCGCTCCCATGTTTTCTTTTGTGTTGCCATAAGTTAGTCTCTCTCCGTTGGTGCGCGGGGCTAATGCTAATAATGCTAATGCGAGCAAATAAAATGGCGGCTTCACAAAACGTTTTGGGAGTTTTACGGGGCGTGGTTTGCAATTCGCCCAGCCAATCAGAAATGGGAACCTTTTTCTCCCATGAAAGTACCTGCTCTCTAGCAGGGACGGAAAAGGGGTTGGAAAGGTTCTCATGAACTAAGTTCTAGTTCCGGATTTTTTTGGTGTGAACGCACATTTTCGGAACTATATCGGAACTATACTGGGAAAAGTACTCCGGTGTGAAAGCGCCTATTGATAACCCCTCATAATGCCCATTTCATCAGCTGATAACATTCAAAATGAGTGAAGGAGGAGACAAAGCTATTACAATATTTAAGATGATGCCACAAAGTAAGTCTAGATATAAATATAGAAGCTTTTCCTTTAGCCTTACCCACCCATTGTTTCCATACTTGAAAAACATGACGGCTGTTCTTGTTTTTCTAAATCTATCGGACACAATTAGCTTCCCAAGGAATTTCAGATGAGAAAATAAAGCTTATCTAAAGTACCACGGAGGTTTAGGAGTTTGGAGATGTGGAAAGTTGGCCAAACATTTGCTGATCATCTAATTGACTGCAGTAGTTATTTCCAGACTTGGCCAAATCAGAGCTCTCTGCTGTCTGTTAAAAAGCCTGAAATAACTCCACAGATTAGTCGCAAAATCCCCATTATTATCGACAGATTTAGAGGATTTCTAAACTTTAGAGAACTCAAAACCCCTTGAGCACACTTCCCTCATCTAACTGCTTTGACTACTGTATTATTGTGTGAAATAACCAGCAACACACACACACACACACACACACACACACACACACACACACACACACACACACACACACACACACACACATACACATACATACACATACACACATACCATGTATACATCACTTCAGGGGACATTACATTGACTTACATGCATTTCCTGGAGACTTATCCTAACCTTAACCATAACCAACACATGCCTTACCCTTACCCTAACCAAGTCTTCACCCTAAAATGTATGATTCCCCTCATGGACCTCCATTATGTCCCCATAAGGGAGGCGAGTCCCCACACGTGACTGTGTAAACAGTTTTAGATCCCCACAAGTATAGCAATGCTAGACCACACATACACACACACACACACACACACACACACACACACACACACACACACACACACACACAGGCTCTTGTTGTCTCATGTGATTGTTTTTGAGTCCGTCACGGTCACTTGGAGAGGGGACGTCTGAAACACGAGGACGAGGTGAAGTGAAGAAGAGACATTGGAGAAGTTGTGTGTTGATACTAATTGTAAACGTATGGATCACATGACCTCCTCACTATACCGTCATGTGGGCTAATGGACGCTCAGAGTCTGAACATGTGTGTGTTGTGTGTGTGTAGAACAGATTCCTGCAGCATTAATGAAGTACACTGTATGGATGTAGCAATAATAGTAAGTTACATGAAAGTCAATGAGGCTGTTTAACTTTAATGTGTACTGACTGAACGAGTGAAAAACAATATAACTAACTTTATAGCTCAGTGATGCGTTTAAGTGTGTATAAAAAAAAACAACAATGGTGGCTATTGATGATAGTTGTGCTTACCTGTTAGTGATGGCGTTCCTCTTGGCCTTTTGAGTGTAATGTGTGTTTTTTAATTAACACAGGAAAACACCTGATACCTGCTTTTTAAACTCTGTCTCTTGTAATGCTGCGTTTTCACTTGACACAAGTGATGCTAAACAACCAGGACCAAGCTAACCAGATTTTATTTTCTTCTGAACAATATCGGATCTCTAACGTTGGTGATTGTCAGGCTCTTAAATAATCACTCAAGGTATTTTTCCTAATTCCCAAAAGGTGAACATTTTGGAGATAAAAGGTTTTGATGTCATTAAAAAATATCATGTATTGCAGTGTGTTCGAAAAAGGTTCAATTTGATCTGGATTTCAACCAATTTTCTCTCCACAATACTGCAAACCTTTTAAGTAACTTCAGTGAACTTATGAAGACATTTTGAATGTTTGCTCTTCCCTTTAAGGAAGGCATGAAGGTGGATACTCGAGCACAGATCATCATAACAGCAGATCAGCAGCTTTTTGCAGTAGACAGGATGTAATGAGAAACACTGAAGTATGGCACCAGGTTTAATAATCTCTCTCTGACTACTGTATGTTCTGAAGGGCATCCTATATGTTGTACACTCTTTTCCCTGCCTTTCATTAAGCTACACATTCCTTTTTTTAAATAGTTATACAGGTTTTCTCAATTGATTTTGCTCTTTGAGTCCTAATATGCTCTCATTTGTAAGTGCAAATGTCACAATGCAACAGGTAGTTGCTTTAGAAACAAGAAACTGGGTCAGTAAATTGGCCAATGCTTCGAAAATGAAAGGTTGTGTATCGTGAACCATAATGGTCAAAATGATCTTTTAACCATCAGTCAACGCTGGAAATATTTCTTACAGACTGTGAGTTTTACTTCGCTGGATTATTCCAGATTTCAATTTTAATATGTACAATTTCACTGGAAGAGTCCATTTATTTGTTTAAATTAAAGATATGTCTCTAGCAATATGTGACATATACTGTACAGTAGGGCTGTGCGATTATGGCAAAAATCATAATCACGATTATTTGGGTCAATAATTGATATCACGATTATTAAATACGATTATTCATTGACTTTGAAAAAATCAATTTATTGAACTTTAAAACAAATACAAATAATAATTTGAACAGTATCTTGATTACCCTGAACGTATAATTCAACTGAAAAACCAATACAAAAATAAATAAAATAAATGATACATTTAAATAAATAATATCAAAATAATAAATACCAATAAACAAGATCAACAAATATTTTGGAGCGCACTTCCCCAAGCTACTAAACATATATAAATACAAATAAATGAGACCAAAATTAATTAGATCAAATATGTTGCCCTGTCACAACCTAGCAAAGCAAAATAATTGGTTTTTTCGATTATGTTGTTTTCGTAATTGTGGCAGGTCAAAATCGTAATTGTGATTAAAATACGATTAATTGCACAGCCCTACTGTACAGTCATAGAACAATCTGCTAAATTAGACATCCTTGCCAAAATAACACTGCAAAAGGATAACATTTGTGATCAGTTCAGTAAAAAACAACACATTATCCCTCCTCACGGTATGTATTCAATGTCAGAGATATGACAATTGATTGATTATTTTGCATGTGGTGGCTCAAACAATGTGAAGGGTTTGACAGTTTTACTGAGAATCAGTTTGGATTAGTTTTTATCAGAAAGCCATGTGCAAGCAATGTTGGTGAAATGAAGGGCAAGTATTGCTTGTAACTAACTAATTGCTCAGAGATTTCAACTCAAAAGCAATCGAGAAAACCTGTATCCTCGTCCATGCCTCCTCTCTCCTCCACTCTCTTGTTCCTTCTGCTCCAGCTGAGGCTCTGAGTCACTCTGAAGCCACAGCAGGAGGTTGACCTAATAACATTTTCCATGTGCGTTGGTTTTTGTGTGTGTGTGTGTGTCTGAGAGAAGCTTCTAAAAGTAGACGACTTATATAGCAAAGGTTGACAGATAGAAAAAGAAGAAGAAGAAGAAGAAGAAGAAGAAGAAGCTGATATTCACTTCTGGTAGCATGTGAGGATGTCTGGGCACACCTGCAGAGCATCATAATTGGCTGTGAGCAATAGACAGAGTGACAGCACCCGCTGTTTTGGGTCTATTAATAATACCCTGACTCACAGGAGGCCTTTGGAATGTGTGTGTGTGCTGGTGTGTGTGTGTGTGTGTGTGTGTGCTGGTGTGTGTGTGTGTGTCATGTTAGCATGGTGCCCTATTTCCTGACCTGATGGTGCAAACTGGTTCTGCCAGTCATTGCCAGAATAACTTGCCATATTGCCTCTTGAATGTGCTGAAGCAGAAGCTCTCCACTGCCCCTGAGAGGCACGTTTATGGAAATTACAATTGTATTAGCACCTCTCTCTAAGATCTGCTTACCTGCAGCGAGGATATCCCTGCATTAATGATGCATCAGTCAAACATACTGCAGTATTAGCTTTCTGGGTTCCGGTTTACATGATTGCAGACAAATACAACAAGGGTCAGGTTTAACAAAGTAGATATATGCTATAGATAGCAGCTTGTTATTTCAGTGGAGAGCGACCTTTGCAGGGTGTCAGGAAACGCCTGAGTCACTCATTTGTAGCTGGATGATCCTGTGAATCCTACCTGTGTTTTTGCTTGATTGAACCTTCTTACTTAAAAAAATGTCATAAACATACCGTTTTTATAAAGTGACATAGATTAGATATGCTTATATACCTTCCATGTAGCAGTTTCTGAGAGTTAAGTCAGCTTGCAGTATGGTTAAAGTACATTCTTATCAGTGCACATCATGCAGGTTTATTTTGAAAATATCACATTGTAGTGATGCAAATAAAGGCAAATATGGGATATGCATAGCCTCGTTGAAAGCTGTCTAACTGACAACATCCGTCTCACAGGGTACATGTTTGCTTATCATTTGTTGTCTGGCTCTGAATTTCTCACAATAGAAAGTCAATATAATGCTGTATTCAGCAGTTTGAGATTCCCCACAACAGCAGATTTGTTATTGTAATCCATCTTCTCTATTGCATAAGCTCACTATATTATCAAAATAAAACTGTGCATGAGGTTTACTGTGGGAAACGAGCAATAAGGCAAAACATATACGATACCATACGATAATACTTTAACGGTCAGATCAAGTCTGAAATGCTCCTTGCATCACAGCCGCTCCATGTGTAATTTCAACTGACAAATATCAAGACACAATACAGGACAAACAAACAACAAACATTTAACATAACAGCACGATCAGTGAGAGAAAGCATGCTCATACAGTATGTAGAAATGGAATTAAACTTACAGAAACACAGGTATGATCCTTAAACGGTTTAAAATATTGTTTGAAGGTCGTTTTTATTTTCATGCCTTTCACGCACCTGCTTCATATGTCCCTGCACTGACCTGATGTTTACCTCATCCACTCATAGTGCTTTACTTTGCGTGCAGTATATTGTATCTTGTGTGTAACCCTATCCTGCACCCTTCACCTCCCTTAAAACCCTTAGAAGTGGAACAATGTGTAGGGAGTGGGGTGTGTTGCATTGGGTGTTTCTCTGTTAGCCACTTGTCTTAACCTACAGCTCTCTCTGTGCTTAACATTCAGCTGAATAATTGAAAGAGTTGCTCATACCTGCCATAGTGATGTGGACAAAGTCCTGTAAAACACTCAGACATAATGTAAGGTACTTTCGGTTCTCTGTAACCCGCTGACCTTTAATCCAGTGTGGTTTCCTGCTCTTACAGTCACTGTATGTTCTTTTGTAAAATAGATATAAAAAAAGTCCAAAAGAAGAAAAGTATTTATTGACGTGTGTTTTGAAAAACAGAAATAAATATAATTAACTAAATGAACCTCGCTTTTATTTTGAAAAGCTACTGTGTTTTCTATCTGATCAATTAATCAAATATAACAAGAGTATGTATCCCAGACTAATAAAGTGATCTTTTCCTGACCAAAACCTCTTGTTGCCTCTGCTTTATCGTTTACTTGATCTCTTTTATGCTTTACATGTAGACTTATTGCAATTTGTTTTCTAAAATGTGCACTGTTGGTTGTAGAAATGTCACTTTTTGCTCTGGTTGTCGTGATTTCTCACTATTTTCTGTATTCTTACAAACCAAACTATCAATCAATAAATGGAGAAAATATGAATAGGTCACACATCAACAACAATCAAATGTAAATTATACTTTTACATGAATGCATGAGAATCAATAATCTAATGATATAATAGTAACATAGGCCTTTCAATGTATTTACATGGCATACTTTTTCAGCTTTCTGATACTAGCATACAGCCTACAAAGTTTTAATTAAGTAGCCTAACATTTGTAGGACTTTTAATGGTTTCTTTTTTTAGAATTTATGGTTTTTACTCGAGTGTACCAACAAAATAACACACACTTAGCTTTTTCTACTTCTTGGTTTATAGATTCTGAAACAGAGTGATGTTTCTTTTGTTACATAAACACTCTTTGAGTGAAGCACGTTTGCCAGCAAAAAACAACCGTTTTATTTTAGGCAGAAATATTGTTAACTAGCATCAGATTATACTACCTCCTGAAGCCTCTGATGTTGGTTATTTTAACCAAGGATAGTCTGCTGTTTGGGAACTTAAAGGTAGAGATAAAACAGTCATGGGAGATTCGTTAGTTTTGTAGCTCAATCCGGGTACTTTGACGAGCGGGAACCGAGGATTCGAAATGGAGTTGGAGAAGACGAACCGTTGAGAAAGTCCGCCATTTTTACATAAAGGTTGGTCAAAAATATTAATTTATTTGCCAAAATGTACATGGCAACACTTGTACAATGCGACAATGGATGTTTAAGACTATATTAGCAACATTTGAAGTGAGCTAACTTTCTGTTTTAACTCCAAATTAAGTGGTTAAACCGCCTCAGTAGTTTAGAAGTATGGCCATTCTTGTTTGTTTACTATCTGACTTTAATGTTATTTTGCCCATTAGGGCTTCCTTGGAGAGATGCCATGTTTCCATTTATCAGCAGTTACTCTGGTGAGTACCATCCATGATATTGTAATGATGGAAAAAGTGGTAAAAACATTTGTGTCTTTGCAAGTGTCTTTGCTTTGACACTTATTTTGCTATGCCAGTCAGGAGGAGCATAGTAGGCTACTGTATATTCCCAAGGTCCTATATTCTGTTAACACACTTTAACAGTCCAATTTGACCCTTTTCAATTCTAAATAGTTCATAATTATCCAGTTATTTGGTAGCCTACAAGGCTTCAAATAAGGCTACACTTTAAATGACGAAACAACCTTTTGTCATTTGATTTGATTTTGATAGTAAAAAAAAAACGAATTATGGCCTACTGTTTTGTTATCCCTGTAGGCTATTTGTAATTCTTAGCAGTGATTTGCCACTCACAGTTAAACATAAAAACAAGGTGTTCAAAACCAACAAAAGATATAGAAACTGCTAAAAACAAATACTTGAAGGCCAAAACAAACTGGATTTAATTAGATACTTAATCATTTAACTCAAACCATACATTTTTTGGCCTTAAATAAAGGTTATTGGGCATGGAAAGTCCTTGAATTTTAAATTTTAAGTTGTGGAAACCCAGATAAGGCTATGACCTTTGAAAATTCCATGACGCCAACAATTTGGTGAATTCCCAAAAGTGTAGACCCATTACATTGAGAGCCATATGGCAGTGTGTGCAGAGGAACATGGACCTGGGAACATAGGAATGACTCATGCCAGGCTGCAGGTCATTTGCAATGTCTGCTGTAAAGTCGCTGCTGCTGTTGTTACTGCAATGCTTCAGGTCATTATAAAGCTGTTAACAGTACAAATATGTGACTTCCTGTTTGCACCACCTTCCTCGCTGCTGCTGGTATTTTGGACTTTATTTCTCTGCTGCTGCTTTTGCTTTCCCTGTTGGTTGTCATATTAGTTGAATGGTTGTTTTGGCATCTTAGGTCCAAAGTGAAGGGTTCATTCTATCCTAAAATATTGCTGCTTGTTAAAAACGCTCAACAGATGTTAAGTGTTTGTTTGTTTGTTTGTTCGTAGTTTCAGTAAAGTTGCTGGCTGTTTGCTTTCCCTCCTGCTTGTATACAGTATCATGCATTTTGCTGGCTGTTAATTCTTTACCTCTCCTGCCATCTGCCTGCAGTATGTGATGTATTTGCAAATTGCTCTCCTGCTGTTGCTCGCTTAATTTCTCTGGGTTGATGCCTGTCATGTTTGTTTATGTGTTTATTAGAATGATCCCCATTAGCTAATGACATGGCAATCAGCTAATCTCTATGAGGTCCAACCTGAGGTTCATTACATGACACATTACATAATAAACAGTAATTGCATTAATGTACTGTCCATACAATTATGATAATTACAATCCAGTAAAGTGTGTCGGGGAACTCACGCAGCGTCAGTAAATAAAACCCTCTCTCTTTTCCTCCGTACCCAAATCTCTAAAAACTGGGCTATAACGGAGCTCATCCAGATTTGCGTCCGATATGACGTAATATCTGAAATGTAGGCTGGCTTTACACCCACGGCCCTATCAGAAACGTTGCTATCAGAAACAACGCCCGACTGTTTTGGACGTAATATGGTCGGTGCATGTTTACATTAGCATCGCTAACACTCAGAGCTAACCTGTACTGGAGAGCATGTGTGTGAAGAAGCAGGAAATAAAAAGGAACTCACCTTGTGGTATAACCGGCAAGAGAGAAAGCCTTTGAGCTCCATACTGTTTCAGAGATAATCCTTGATAATCCATGATATGGCGTTTCATCACCGCAGTATTTAGTTTAGACAGCAGCTGCCGGGTCCCGCATGAGCTCAGCCCCCCTCCTTTTTATCAATTTTTTAAAGCTTTATACCCCAAATCAGCACTTTTGAAACAGGAAGTGAAATAGAGGGATATGAGGCATGGCTAGAATGGGTGATCTGTTTGGTATTTTGAGCAAAACACTTCATAGACATGTTTTTGATATATTTGTATATATCTGAGACCTATGCTATTGCCTAAAAATAGCATGATAGGTGCACTTTAAGTCTTTCATCTGCATGCCAATGAATGCATTCCAGTTGGTTATAGCTCTCTATATGACTATGGTGTTTTGGTTGTGAGAGTTTTTGCAGAAATGTCTAAGAGAAATGTTGGCTTTTTTGCATGAATGGTAAAACCATATCTGACGATGACATATTTTGCTAAATGATGAGCCATGAGAAGCAAGCATGTGCATTGTGAGGCCTAAATGCTGTGTATTAAATTAGCTGACATTGACTATTGTGCTGAATAGCATGTGTTGATGCTTTCACACTGTCTCCTGCATGATTGAGATGACATGTAGCCCATTTATATTCCTTGTTGTCAAATATATTTGTCATTTTATTTTATTTTCATTCTATTTATTATATATCTATTCTGAATTGTGAACCCTAATTTTATTTTTATTTCATGCTTTGTACTGGTGGGTGTCTTGTGCACTCCTTGGCTGAGTTTGATGTTGAAAGTGGATGAGATTGTTGATGATGTCAGGACTTATGTCTTGAATGTTGTTTTAAGTGTCGGACCCCAGGAAGAGTAGCTTTTTGTCAAGAGCAAAAGCTAATGGGGATCCTAAATAAACATAAACATTAGCAGTCTTTCAGAGGAGAGCATTGCACTGCTGTCTAGATTGTGACAAAGGCATACATTCTGACTTTGGTATAAACACATGAAAATACATTTCTTTTCATACACGTATACTATCAACATTTTGTCACAAAAAGATACATTTCATTGGGGATAAAACTGCTGTACATGTTGATGCTCTGTATGTCCACCAGGAGGAGCCAAACAACCAGCTATTTTCTTTTGGGTCAATCCCAGAATGACTTCAACCAGTTAGTTAATTGCAAATCATTTATTAGTAATGCTAATAAGGCAGTCTGAGTTTAATTAGCTGGTATTCATCTCAAATCTCTTCATTGACATTTTGAAATGTTTACTATTTTACGTTTACATTTAAAAAAAAGTTTTCATCAGACGTGTAGAATTAGGCATGAACACTGACCTCTCGTTCTTGTCATATTTAAGGCAGTTGGAGAACTTGCTTTACCATAGGACAACCACCAACTATTTTCATTATCAATGAACATGCTAAGTATTTTCTCAATTCCTTTATTAGGTCTTGACGAAATGATGCCTATACGTTGGCGTCCTCAAATTGCTTATTTTATTAGACAAAGATTCCCAAATGAAATATATTCACTTAATAATAATATGGAACAACTAGTGTTCAATATGGCAAAACCACGAGATGCTGACACTAGCATATGCTTGGCATTTCAAATAAGAAGCGAGACAGTTCATTGATTAATTGTTAGATCACTGATATATTAGTTTTCTGTCAATCATCGCTTCTACTCTACATTTAGTCTTTTCTTAATGAGCTCAATGACCTACCTTTTTAATGGTATGTTGTTTAATATACAATCTCCTTTCCTCAGTAACGTGACAGGATTATGTGCGCTGTGTTGTAGGAGATGTTCATGTTGCCTGTAGATGGAGACAGTCCTTGTCATATGGTGTGCATTGTAGTGTACAGTTCACATATCCTCAAATAGGAACATAACAAGCCTGGCCACCCTGGTAGTGATGTGATGTATTGTCTTTTATATTTGGGGTGAAGAGCAGTCTCCTGGTCTCTGAGGAGGTGTGGGGCAGCAGATGGGAGGTGATGGGACTGTGTGGTTGTGTAGGCGGTGACATGACAGGCTGTCAGGCCCTAATGCAGCCCAACATCTGGAGCTTGTTGCCCGCGTCACTTCTTGCCTGCCGGCGGGGTCTTTTTAGCCCGGAGCCACCCTGAGGGACCGAACCCCGGGCGAAAACCTGGGCCTCTGAGACAGGAAGCAGCAATAAGGCTGCACGTACAGAGAGAAACACTCAGCCTTCTGCAATGAAAAGTACAAAAAGCAGGCGGGGTAATATTGACTGAGCTGCAGCAGAGAGTGCATGTACTGCAGGGGATGTGTCATTATTAGCTGTCATGTTCAGTTTTTAATGATAACATATTTGACCGTGTTGCATTTGAATAGTTCCTATACATCTATCAAGTTTAAAGATTTTGCATTTGCAAGTTTATTACGGTACGGTCACACATACAAGGAATTTGCTTTGGTGTATGGTGGGGCAAACAACACAACACAACATAAGGAAATAAGTTGTAAGACAAATATTTACACCAAATATAAATATACAAACCTTTTTTTACAAGAGCATGGAGAGGAAAGATGAACTGATGTTACATAACTTTCATGTTACACACACAGAGCAGATTAGTGATTGTATTTCCTGCAGTGAGAGATAAGCCCCCTAAAAGCACTGTGGCCATTTTGCCAAAATAGTCAAATATGAACGATAGAATTATACAATTTTCATTTTGTGTCTGTCCTTCAAAAAGACGACTTTTCATGGCTGTTTGAATGTAGTTTTTGAGGTTGAACCAGCACTCTTCTGCTATACTGGAGATTGGTATTATCAGCACCATTTAGGCCATAGTTTTAAAGTCAAGGACAATTCAGAAACATATTTTAAGAAGGCATTTATCAGTCCTGCAAGCACTGGCTTTATTGGAAGGAAATCCTGCAGCATGTGCTCTCATTCTGTACAGCTCTTCAACAGGATGTGGATCATTTTAAAGTCACATTAGATCGCTGTAATCCTTAAAAATGGAAGACGGATTTAAGATGTTTCCCTCATTGTTAAATAATAACTTGTCAATAAAGGAACACATACTATTAAGCAACCTCTTATGGACTGTATACGGCCACAAATCTGTCAGGCAAATGTATAACGTTTGAAAATGTCTCTGCATCTTCTGAAGACATCTTTAATAGCCCATCATACTTCCTCTGTGAGTAGGTGGTGCAGACGCGACTCCATGCACAGCAGGATAATACAGGACCTGTTCAAAGTGTTAGCGCCATCATGGCACTGTGCTATTAGCGCTTCACGCTCGCCTTGAGCTTCCAAGAAGCAAGTGCCTCTTCTATTTTAATGACAGCCCTCACCCAGAGGTAATTTCCCTGTGATTAAGGCAGGAGGGGAAAATCATCTCTTAAAAGTCTCTAAATTGCATCTTATTTATCCACCTTTTAACTAACTACAAAAGGCAGACAGACAATGGCCCCCATGTTTCTACCCCTCCTGATTGAACAATTATACTTGAGACATTATCTGGTCCATCGTTATATGGGTATTACATATGGCACCGGGGGGGGAAACACAGAAGAGGCTTTGATGGAAAAGTTTAGATGAAAGAAATTACTTTTTTTCTTTAAAACCACCTTCCTGATGCAAATGGACGCTTTGATTTCGTTTGAATGCCTCATCTCTGGTTTTAATTTGTATACATAATGTGTACCAGGCCTTTCCTCCATTGTCAGACTTGAAGATTGATTCTTTGTCTTTCTGTCGGTTTATCAGTCCACCATTTTGGTCCAGACTTAAATATCTCAACGACTTTTGAATGTACTGCTATGAAATTTAGCACAGCCATTCATGTTCAGAGGATGATGATACCCACACCACCTTAATGTCAAA
The DNA here is from genome assembly GCF_902827165.1 of Trematomus bernacchii. Taxonomy (NCBI): domain Eukaryota; kingdom Metazoa; phylum Chordata; class Actinopteri; order Perciformes; family Nototheniidae; genus Trematomus; species Trematomus bernacchii. The sequence goes on from NW_022987739.1 coordinate 30,398,697, forward strand.
GTTCTCACTTCTCCATCAAATACTTACATTACATGACATGTTACTTGTTAGACGCTTTTATCCATAGCGACTAACATACTCAATACTGTGGACAATCCCCACAGGAGCAATTTGGGGTGAAGTGTCTCAGGGACACAACGACATGCTGACTGCAGTGGGGTTTGAACCTGTGATCCCCTGATCCGAACACCAACGCACAATTCCACTGCGCCACACGCCTCCCTTACTTACACATCTATCTTATGGAATGGTCCAAAATCTTGCGCAGACATTCATTTCCCCCAGACGATGCATCCTAATGTGTTGATTTTCCATTTTGTCTTGCACCACCATAAAGCGAGTGTTCTTTTGAGTGGAATTACTCAAAGATTTGGTACTCACCATAATCTCCCACAAGGAGGAACTGGAGTTTCTTTACCCTCCGACTTTTCAACTTAATTCCAACGTTTTCTTATTATGATACTGTGCAACCACAGCGGTGAAATGTGGCTGCCATTAAACAAAATTAAACAAGACATCATTGTTGAATGTCTTGATCGACCTTACAGGGAAGATGTCAAAAAAACTACGAAAAGTTAAGATGTGTCCGACGGAGGCGTAGTTTTGAATATGAATTGCTATTTACAGATGATGTGGCCTTAAATGCATTACAAGTTTACAATAATTCAATGCATGTCTAATATAATGTGGGAAAACTTCCCGTCTGAATAAAGGAGAAGTGGAATTCGAATGCGCCACCAAATTTAGGTTTTTACAAGTTTTTCCCCCTGACCCCTTCGATGCTATCTTTATGAAAAGTCTTGCTGTTATCAAAACTGAAAACAAGTTTCTCAATCCACTCTCTTTCCCATGACTAAATACTACATTCAGGACAGCCACATATTGTTCAAAAATCAGTTTCAATGAGATAAATGAGTTCAACGCTGCTCGCCTCAATGAAATCACTCCTATTGTGTGAGTTGGAGATTATATAAAGATAAGTATACTCTCCAGAATCACTGTTGCACCTTTCGAGCCCTCCAGCTTCACGATACCTGAGCAGTCCCACCCCCCTACCTGAGCAATCACACGTCATCTTCACACACATTGTATTATAATCACAGCCATTCACAAAGTTGCTAAAGTTACCTCCGTATTATCCTCCTAAATCATCCCTCCTACTCCATGCTTCTCATTTATTTTCTCACTTGATTGCACGCTGGAGGACTCATCAATCAGCAGAGCGTCAGTCACATGGTCACTTTGTGAGAACTGCTTTGCAAATGGCTGCATATTGAATTGTCTTTTATTCAGGCACACACACACACACACACACACACACACACACACACACACACACACACACACACACACACACACACACACACACTCTAATGTTGCTAATGTTAATAGCTTGTGCCGCTTTAATTGGTTGCTAAACGCTGTGAGCAGGGGTCCCACTGTGTGTTTAATGAACAGGTAGCACTCCATGATTATAGCAATCTAAGTCCACCACCCCGCTGCTGCAGATTCCCCACACACACACACACACACACACACACACACACACACACACACACACACACTCTCACACACATCCTTGTACGCAAATGGACAAAGGCAATTTGTACGGCTCCTGTGCACTGCAGGATGCTGGGTAAATTAGAGACGAGAGAGAGAGAGAGAGAGAGAGCAAGGAGACAACAAAAGAAATTGAGGGGAGATGAGCGTAAAAAATGATTACTGGTTTAAGAAGGGAAGAAGGAATCATTTCATAGCGCCGGGCCGCGTGTGAACAGTGGGTGATTTTCTCCTGAAGTTAGTGTGTGTGTGTGTGTGTGTGAGCATTATAAAGTGTGTGTCTTCTTTGTCTCGTTTGGTTGTAATTGTATTTGACATCCGGAGAGCTTCTTCTTCCTTTGAGAAAAAAACATTTTTACTGAGATTCATGAAATGATTGAAACAGTTCAAGAATCACTTGAGAGAAGAACTTGACTCCATTCCAGTGCTCCTTCTTCTCCTCTTCCTCCTCTCCCTCCTCTTCCTCCTCTTCCTCTCCTCTATTTCTTAACTTTTGTTTCCGCTCCACTTTCATTTCATCCCCTCCTACTCTCCTCACCTATGGTTTCCTCCCTTTCTTTCCTCTCTCCTACCCTCTTGTATCCTCCTCCTTTCCTCCTCACCCTCTTGTATCCTCCTCCTTTCCTCCTCACCCTCTTGTATCCTCCTCCTTTCCTCCTCACCCTCTTGTATCCTCCTCCTTTCCTCCTCCCCCTCTTGTCTCCTCCTCCTTTCCTCCTCACCCTCTTGTATCCTCCTCCTTTCCTCCTCACCCTCTTGTATCCTCCTCCTTTCCTCCTCACCCTCTTGTATCCTCCTCCTTTCCTCCTCACCCTCTTGTATCCTCCTCCTTTCCTCCTCACCCTCTTGTATCCTCCTCCTTTCCTCCTCACCCTCTTGTATCCTCTTCTACTTTCTTGATTCCTTCTCGTCTCTCATTTATTGTTTCCTTGTCTTCTCATTTCCTCCTCCCTAGTTTTTTCTCCTCCTCTTCCCTCTGTACTTGTTATCTCCTCTCCCCTGTCGATACCTCCTCTCCTCCTCCTATCTCCTCTCCTCTCCTCCATCTGTTAGTCCTTGTCTGTCCTGAGGCACAGAGAGAGGGATGAAGATGTGAGGTGACGGCCATCTTTCTCCCCTCCCTCTCCCCCACAGAGTGAAGTCTCTCCCTGTGTAAACGCACGGCTGGGTGGCAAACCTCATGTTGTTTACATATTTGTTCAAACATGTGCACGTTGCTCAGTAATCCTCCCACACATGTATATAAACCTCTGCCCATCTCAGCACCAGGGGGGAGATGGGTGAGGTTAGCGAGGGCCAGATGCCCTTTGTAAATAAGCAGGGGGTCCTAAAAGGGGCGCCGTCGGGCGTCTTGACTCACCCGTCCCGAAGGACGCAATCAGGGTGTCCCCCTTATACCTTGTGTAAGGGGTGAGGAGGGGTGAGGAGGGTCTGGTCTGTGTGGTGCTGACACAGAGGAGCTGTGGGTCTAATTCATTAAACCAGCCGTCTAATATAAACAGTCGTTCATTCAGCGCTGACACCGGCCGTCTGGACAATGTGAAGAGCCCAATAGAGCTGCCATACACTGTGTGTGTGTGTGTGTGTGTGTGTGTGTGTGTGTGTGTGTGTGTGTGTGTGTGTGTGTGTGTGTGTGTGTGTGTGTGTGTGTGTGTGTGTGTGTGTGTGTGTGTGTGTGTGTGTGTGGTGTGTGTGTGTGTGTGTGTGTGTGTGTGTGTGTGTGTGTGTGTGTGTGTGTGTGTGTGTGTGTGTGTGTGTGTGTGTGTGTGTGTGTGTGTGTGTGTGTGTGTGTGTTGCAGGTACAGTGAGGATAACCAGAGGCGTTCATGAGCCTCGACACGGTTCACAGAGCAACAATGCAACATCGTATTTTTGAGCAATTCTACAAAAATGCAAAATCCAGTCAAATAATGTAGTTTTTACAGATTTTAAAATAAAGGGAGGATAATGAGATACTACTGACTTATTTTGAAGGTCAGTACGTACTCGTGTAAGGACAAATAGAGGTTTTATAACTTGGAACGCAGACTTCCTCACAATCATTTAGAAATACGAGACACAGCAAAATTGAGAAAATATGGAGAAATGTTTCTAAAGGCCAGGAAACTAGTGAAGGAATGAGATAGAGACAGGGTTTCTTTAGATCACAATGACAAGGCTGTACAAATGTAGTAAAGACTAAAATCCCCTGTGATATTTTGACGAACGATACCTTAAGAGTTATTGAAAAAATGTTGATTGATATGAATATGAATATATAGAATATGCAGCATGCCGTCTGATCCATGGAGAAGCAAAGAGGGCAAGTACACGCATTTCTTTTCAAATGATATAACTGCTTTTCAGAAACAAAGTACCAGCAGATCACAGCAGCAATTATAATATGAAGTGATGCTGGATTGTGTAACTTTTGCATAAATAACACTCAGATAAAAAGACAGCTTTTTCCCTATTCTTAATCACTGGTTAACTTGCAAATAAAGACACACACTCACACACACTCACACACACTGTCTAGACTCCTGCAGTGCCAAATTGTCCACATGAGACCCCCCGTCGCACACACTTAGCTCCGTGTCTTCTCTTGTTCTTTGGCTATAAAGTGTTCTGCTTTTGTTAATCTGAGAGAAAGGAAAAAAGACCGAGTGCTGAAAGTAGACGAATGTATTTAGAGGTAATGATGAGTAATCATGAAAAATAACCGTTTTTTCCCCTTCTTTTGAGTGGAAAATCCCTATAGAGTGAGGTGAATGGAGGGGTTTTTATATTCATAAGGACGTTACATAATCACAGCTTTACTAAAATGCACTTTGAGAGTTATAAAGAAAGTCATTGTAACGAAAATAATATCTATCGTGTGAAATTATTCAAAAACAATATCCAACAAACTATGCAAGCTTCGTGAATTGTTCAACCAGGGGGTGCATAAAGTCTCCCATTTTAAACTCTTTTTTTAAAGATTTCCTGCAAATATTCTCTATAAATGGCAATACTTTACTTTGACATTCGTAAGAAATGTTGTCAGTAGTTTAGAGTAAACAATAAAACATTTTTTAACTATATTCTCACTAAGAACACTTCCTATAAATAGTCAAACTAATGTGTCTTAATTTTTTTTCTCGATCTCTAAGATGCAGATGGATCTCCACTGACCAACAGTCTGCTGTTCGGTGGTTATTTAGGGACACGTTGACACTGTTTCGAACACACACACACACACACACACACACACACACACACACACACACACACCCACTGTCACTGATACTGAATGTGGAATGTGGGTTTTATGGGCTAACAAATACACTTACACACTTCTGCATTCACACACACGCCCATCCGTCCAACCACGCATGCACACACACACACACACACACACACACACACACACACACACACACACACACACACACACACACACACACACACACCCAGGTATCTGCGACCACTAATTGTGTCTGGCCGGTCCTCCCGGGGTCATGAGATGCTGCGGTGACGGACAGGGTAGCCATTGCGGTCGTCTCTTAAACATAGCTTATACCCTGAGGCCTGTTATTACCCGGAGAGACGATCATCTTTTTCTCCTCAAAACCGTCCTGCTCCGGCCATTTAATGAAGCACGCATTCCAGCGCAGGGACACTTTGCTGCAGCGAGTCCCACAGTCCCACGCTGCAGCAGAAATGAATGCAACGAGAAAAAAAAACCTCTGGGTATGAGAGGAGGAGAAAGAGTTATTTTAACCGTGTCTTAATCATTTCTCTCCTTCTGTTGTCTTTGACTTTTGTCGGCCTTTCTGATTCTTCTGGTTTACCAATATGACTCAGATGATCAGTATTTAAATGAATCATTATTTCCAGTAGGGCTGCTTCAATTTCTTAGTTGATAAGTTGACCAATTTCTCATTTTGATCTTACTTCACTAATGTTTATTTAGTCTGTTAGTCGTTTTTCTATGTTTTTTTTATGCTAAATGACTTATTTTCAAGCACATTTCTGCCAAACACAGACATATATGTGGTGCTTTTGCATGATTTATTTCAATGTTATTCAACAAAACAGTATATGTTAGGTGACTAATCATTTCTTTAGCTTTTCTTTGCTGACTAGACGACTGGATCCAAGTGTCGAAGAATCATGTCCTATATTTCATTATAGTCCAAAAGTTCTCCAACAGTTGCATTTTGTTGTCCCCGGTGCTACTGTACTGTACATACGTCTCATTTCACAATACCAACATAGCCCAATACTTGAGAGAAGGACAGATGTAAATATTTGATTTAGAGAACAAGATGGACACCTATGTCAATTTATTCACAAACATTTTTGCCGATAAACCCGTTATTTTTGGTATGGATAAACTTTTGTGTCAATCTTGAGAAATGGACTTAATGAAATCCGTATAGAAAACAGCTGTAAATAAAAAAACTAAAACCAAGACCGTGATATATTGTCAAGTGAGTACTTTTTTGAAGCACTATCTTTTTGTAAATCTGAATACATAAGAATTGTGATAAGCCAATATTGGTCCGAAAACAGACAGCAAGCATCAACGGTCTATTGCCGAGTCCTTCAGTGTGAACTATGCGTCTGTTATGAAAGGTCCCCCTGCATGTGCATCTGATGATAGTAATTGATTAGACTGCAGCACTTGACCTTGCACTCTCTTTAAAAGTCATGTGAATTCAGAAACTATTAAAACGGCAGAGCCAGCAGCAGTGGTGGCTTCTCTCTCCACATATTTGTCCTGCTGGAATGGATTTCCTGTTTGACTCCCAGTATAATATCAGTAGTTTCAAGAAGGCAGAGCTGCATGTGAGTGACAGCGCAGCCTTTAACTTCTCCTCTAACTTCTCAAGGACTCCCCTTCAGCTGTTGACTTGAATTAGTCTCCTGCTGCCTTTATTAGCAGCAGCGGTGGAATCAGAGAAGCCTGTCTGCGTGTATCATGGAGGAAGGAAGGAGTAGAGGGCGGGGCGGGGGGGGGGGCGACCGCTAAGTGCTTCACTTCTGATCTCTGATGGGGGTCATGGGGTCGCCGCTCAGCCTCACCCTGATGACTTCTGACACTCGCATGAGCAACCAAAACCACACACACACACACACACACACACATGCTGGATTCACGAGCACAAAAAAAAGCCACATCATTAGGGACGTTTTTGTAGCACTGATACAACTATCTGTTACACCAGTAACACTCAATAATATTTCAGAATAAAAGGGAATTAAAACCTGAGGAAATCTGTGAAAGTTTCCCAAAAGTAATTACTGATTAGCTATTTTTAACACACACACACACACACATACACGCTGGATTCAAGAGCACGAAGTCCTTAGAGACGTTTGCAGCACTGATACAACTAACTGTTACACCAGTATCACTCAATATTATCTCAGAATAAAAGAGCAAATCTAAACAAACTTCATTATTCTCAGGTTTGGAATTAAACTCTGAGAAAATCTGTGGACATTTCTCAAGAATTATACATGATGGGAAGCTATTTTTGTGTAGAAGTTGCGAATAAATAATGTTGCACAAGTATCGCATTTCCAAGAACCGTGTTATCAATGTTATTTCAAAATAAAAGCACCACTTTTAAAGTACTTCATTAGTCTTTCATTAGGAACAAAAAACTTTGAAAATCTCAAATGATAGCTGAGAAGCTATTTCTAAACAGCAGTGTTTAGTACAAGTTACAAACAAGTACTTAAGCATAAGTATCGCTGAATATTATTTCAGAATAAAAGACTGCATGGCTTCTAAACAAACTTCCTTAGTCTCAGGTTGGGAATTTAACCCTGAGAACATCTGTTGACGTTTCTCAAAAATGTTAACTGATAGGAAGAAATACTGTTGCACAAGTATCTTTGATATTATTTCAAAATTAAAGAGCTGCTTCTAAACAAATTAGCTATTTTAAAGTTGCAGTTTTGAGTAGCAGTTGTGAACAAAGACCTCATCAAAAAGTGTTGCTCAATACTATTTCAAAATAAAAGCACCGCTTCTCAAAACTGTTACCTAAAAATAGCTTTTTACAAGTAAATATTTTGTAGAAATGTCACAGATTTTCACAGTACCTAAGTAGCAGTTGCGAACAAGTACTGTTACACAAGTATCACTCAATATTATTTCAAAATAAGAGCGCCGCTTACAAGCAAACTTCATCATTCTTACATTAGGTTACAAAACCCTGTGATATTTCTACAACATTTTAACTGATAAGAAGCAATATCTAAGTAGCCGTTTTTAGAAAGCAGTTGCAAACATTTGCTGTTGCTCAAGTGCTGCTTAATTGTTAATAACTATTTCAAAATAAAAGCGCCACTTGTACTTCATTTTCTCACTTTATGAATGAAACCTTGTGAAAATCTGGGAAAGTTTCTCCAAAATGATAGCTGATAAGAAGCTGTTTTCTAGTAGCAGATACGAGCAGATACTGTTGCTCAAGTGTTGTTTAATAATATGTTTTAGAATAACAAACCTCATTATTCTCACATTAGGAATAAGTCTTCTGTAAAAATCTGCGAACATGTTTCCAAAATGATAAATGATAGGAAGCTATGTTTAGGTATCTGCAGCGGATAAATAATGGTTGATGTTTACAGGAAGTTTGCTCTCTAATCATATCACTGAATTAGAAGTCATTTGCAGCTCTGGAAGCGACTGGTCTCATTTTACTCACTAGTTTATGTCTACCACCGTCAGACAAGTTGTAATTAAAAATGAAATGTAATCACGTATAATACATGTTTTTAACAGACTTTAGGGACGTCTGATACTTGGTGGTAAGGCAGGGTGGCAGACGAAATGAGTGGAGCGGTTACAGATGCTTAACTTCCATTTTTCAACACTTTGTTTCTGAAAGGGACAATCTGAAATATTAGCTGCTAATGGTTTTAAAGTTATCCTTGCTGAGGATAAGTGAAGCAGAGGGTAGATCATTTTGCCCACGTAAGCTCTAGGGTTTGAGAAACAATATTATTATTTACAAGTTTGCAGGAACCCTTCACAGAAATCATGTTAATATTCAGTAAAACATTTTGTAAGGCTTTACCAGTCCATCAAAAGTAAATATGCTATGTATTGTGCATTGTTTCAAACCCTCCTAAATCAAAATCATGTTTGGGCAAAACAAGCTTATGAGCTTTTCACTCTTTACCAGATAAAATGCGTCTGTAAATATCTGAGTGGTGAATAACAGAAGCTTTTTGATTGTCTTAAAAACAGCGTGTGTAAATACGACTACTAAACGTCATCACGCTGTACATTAGCCGCCTTTAGCTTAGCGGTGGTGACCTGAAGTCATGTGACCCTGATTAAGTTCCTTGCGATTGCATTTACGCTTCTACAAATCATGAAGTGGTGTTAATACGTGAAGATTATCCCGTAGAACAAAACTTGTAAGTATAGTAAATATGTGTTTGCAAACATTCTTATTACATTCTTATTACATTACATTGCATTTAGCTGACGCTTTTATCCAAAGCGACTTACAATAAGTGCATTCGACCAGGAAGATACAAACTTGAAGAAAGCAGAATCATATAAGTACATCAGGTTTCATAGAGCCTAAACATTTCATGTGCTACTCAACTGGCTTTAGATAAGCTATTATCTGCAAACTTTTAGATTATACAATCAAAGTTCGATGCATCACGTAAGGACAAAGTAGAATGTCCACATGTCATGCATATACTACATGCCACAGTCCATTCTCTGTAAGGACAGCTGCAGTATATGCTAGGGCTGTGCAATTAATCGTATTTTAATCTCGATTACGATTTTGGCTTGCAACGATTACGAAAACAATGTAATCGAAATAAAACGATTATTATTTTTATTAAAAAAAAAAGGTTATTTTTCAAAAATTTTGAATTGGTTTTTCAGTTTAATTATACTTAAAGTTCAGGGTAATCAACTGTTAAAAACATACTGTTCAAATTTTTTTTTTCAATATATGGATGTTTTCAAAGTAAATGGATAATCGTTTTTAATAATCGTATTGACCAAAATAATCGTGATTATGATTTTTGCCATAATCGCACAGCCCTAGTATATGCACATTTGAAAGTGTACGATTTTCCGTCTGTAAGGACCAAATATCTAACCTCCACACCTTCACACCTTCTCACTCTCAGCTCCTCACTGCTGCTTCTTTATTGCTGGAACAAAGTGGAGGATCAGAGCTCAAATCCCCTCTCTCCCTCCCTCTCTCCCTCCCCCCTCCTCCCTCTCTTCCAGACTGTCTCCTGTGTGTTTATCTTCTCATCAGGACTCTTTATTGGTAAATAAGAGCGGCCCGCCCAGCCTGGCCTTTTTCTCTTTCTCTCCCCTTTCTCTCACTCCTCATGCTCTTACATCTTTTCTCCATCTCCCTCTCCTTGTCTGTGTGTGTGGAGTCTAAGTGCTGCTGATATGTGTGTGTGTGTGTGTGTGTGTGTGTGTGTGTGTGTGTGTGTGTGTGAGTGTAACTATAGCGGCCAGTGTTTAGGCTATTAGAGCCGTGTATTTACAATCTGGAGTTTCCTATTGATTATGTCTGCCTTCTCTCTGTGTTTACACGGGGGGAAATAAATAACACATGTCGCCGACTCGCTCTGACTCGGCATCTTCTTTCTCCTCCAGCTCTGTCTTTCCTTTCCTTCTCGACCTCTGGCTCTCTTGTTCTCCCTCCCCTCGCTTTCATTTTGTGTTTTAACTGTCAATGCTTTTTACCTGTGCCTTTCTTTTCCTTTGATGGTTTTATCACAACTTCTAGTAGTGTTGCTTTGAGTTGCAGAATATGAACACAATCTGGGCAATTTTGAAACACAAGAAGTTAGTGACACAAAAACTGAGACTTTTGAAGTTAGTGACGCAAATGATATTGTATTAATCAATATATCAGATTTAGATACTATCCATGTACAGTGCATGCAAACAGGTACCAACAGTATGCACATATGTGTCTGCAGGAAATGCTCAGTGATGCATCCACAAACAGCTTTTACTCTCTCCTGCAACCAGCATTGTGTTGTCTTCATTTCTCGCAATGTAACAGGAGCTGGTGTCTGGGCTTCAGACCAGGCAGTGTGTCATATATATAACAAATTATAATATATATATATAGCAGGCAGCAGAGAGCAGTGAGAGTCATGAAGTAAATCTTGTAAGTCTTCAAGCACAAAGTACAAGATTTGCTAGCAAAACGTTCCTAATAGGTATTCAATATTTTAAAGATCCCCTCCAGACAAGCTTTATAATTGACTTGTTTTGCTACTTAAATTATAGCTTTGCCAAAACTATTTAGACGAACATATCTATGTGTATCCTCGTACTGTAATAGGATTTTCTTTCTGTCAAATCTTAACTTGTCAAGTAAGTCATGAGTTTAGCTGAAAATGGAAAAATTCAAATGCATTTTAAGTAGCTTAATATAGTATTTAGGAATAGTACTTAAGAAAAAGGTCTTGGATAATCCTCACCACAAACTTTTGATACTCGTACAAAACTTTTCTGTTGAAAATACATCAGATTTTCTATCAACGTTTTGCCACAGCAGTTTAATTTGACGTGTCTTGGATTAAGTGTAATTGTTCTAATATCTAGATGAAAGGAAATACTATTGGTTTATTCTTTAAGCCAATAGCCTTTAAGACAAATCTGGTCTACATCCACATTCTCGTGTCTGCAGATTCAGTTTCTGCTGGACTGCATTCTTGCTAGTGTATATATTTGTGTACAGGTCCTCACCCAAAGAGGTGTGTGTGTGTGTGTGTGTGTGTGTGTGTGTGTGTGTGTGTGTGTGGTGTGTGTGTGTGTGTGTGTGTGTGTGTGTGTGTGTGTGTGTGTGTGTGGTGTGTGTGTGTGTGTGTGTGTGTGTGTGTGTGTGTGTGTGTGTGTGTGTGTGTGTGTGTGTGTGTGTGTGTGTGTGTGTGTGTGTGTGTGTGTGTGTGTGTGTGTGTGTGTGTGTGTGTGTGTGTGTGTGTGTGTGTGTGTGTGTGTGTGTGTGTGTGTGTGTGTGTGTCCTCTGAAGAACACCTCTCCACAGGACTCAGACGGAGGATGAGATGAAAGTGTGTTTACAGCGGAGGAGCTTGAATAACAGCTGCCTGTGTGGACGCTGCTTTTATGGACTTTAGAGCTCCGTAATACAGCCTTTGTTTTCCCAAAGTCACACCCACATACTTGGACCAGCAATCAAATAAACCCTGTCTCCAGTTCTGTGGAGAGAGAGGGGTCGGGGGGGGGGGGGGGGGGGGGGGGGGGGGGGGGGTTTGAAGAGCAAGCGCCACAGGATTTAAGTTAGGAGGCATTTCGGTTAAGGTTGCAGGATTTCGGAAAAATAAGTAATTGTCATAATTTTAAATGATTTTGATTAATATTTTTTTTTCTCATAAGAGTTTTTTAAGTTTGTGCTTACCACACAAATATATTTAGTTAAGTGTATTTGTAGTAAGAGTATAAGAGTTGCTAACAAAATGTACTTTTTGTATTAAATAGTATTTCACAATGTTAAAAATCCCCTCCAGCTTTAATTTTGCACTTCATTGTAAAATACAAATTCTGAATCTTTGATTATTCAAATATTGGTCATTTAATAGGCAGTGCTGGAAAGCAACTATATTTACTTAAGTGCAATTTTTAGGCACTTGTGCTTACTTTGCATGTTTCTATACTATACCTAATCCTTCAAATCTGCGGCATCACACATGGAAATTCGTACATCAATTCGTACGTAAATTTGACTACTTAACATTTATTTCATAACTAAAGTTCCATGTTACTTTGCAAATCCAAATAATTAAAAACACAAAATGTAATATCTAAATGAATTGTAATTATAGGTTAAGAGATGCTCTATTGATATTGCCAAAATGATATAAGAAGGAGGTTCAGTTTGTTAGCTCCACAATACTTCATTTAAAATTATAAGGTAAATGTTACGGTTAGAATATTTTCTGACAAGGACTGGTATTTTAACATCAAGAATTGAACAATTATTGATCGTCCTGCGATTTGGTTATTACACTATTTTCCCTTTTTCAATTTCAATCACATATCCATTAATTTTTCAGCCACAATTTGAGTAAACATGAACATAAGAGTAGAGCTGCACAATTGATATACATTTTCATCAACATTGCAATATTTTTAAGAGGCTAAAAGGCTGGAATAAAAACCATTTTTGAATGATTGGAGCTGCAGAGAGGACCCAGTCTACACAGTATATACTACAGATTAAATTAAACATATTTGTTTGGTACAGATCCTCTTAAAAAAACACACACATGACTATTTTGACTATATCTTTCAATGATAATTAAAATAATGATTGAAAAATGATCAACCCCTCGTATGTCATGAATCATGTCGCAGTTGCAATATCAGTCAAAATAATCACAATTATTTATTTTTGAGAAATGTTGCAGCATAAGAGCAGACACTCTTATAAAGCCTGAGGTGAAGAGTTTCCTCCGTGACCAACAGGGGGCAGTAGAGGCCTGGTAAAGCATGATTGACCTGCACATAAGACTCTCTCCTCACCTTTATTCTTCTACTTTTTCGCCCCCTACTCTCCCCACCGCTCACTTTAATCACGCCGAGGTGTGCTGTGAAACGTCTCTCAACAGCTCCGCATGCACAGCTCCAAACAAATGTGTGATTCCTGTGAGTGTGTGAGAGAGAAAGTGAGTGACAGTGAGCACATTTCCCATCATGCATGTTGTTTTTCTCTGTTTTCCTGTTGTTTTCCATGAGAACTGTATATCTGGTGGCCTTGTGGCGGCCGCAGACATGCCTCCAAATGACAGTCTAATCAGAATACATGTCCGTGTAAAACACCACCACTCATTACTCTGCTAAGTATAGGACTGCCGCTCTGCTGCGCCAAATGTTTTATGATAACCCGCCTGCGTTAAAATATGTGTCCTGTGGGGTTTTATCTGAGCGAGAGGGTTTGTCACGGTGGCCTGCAGAGAAAGAGAGAGATTAGGGGCCAGAACAGGTCCTTATTCTGAGAGAAGTCAAGTTTAACGTAGTTTGCTTTATCACTGAATTCAGAAAGGGTTTCAAATGTGGGATTTTTTTTTGTTGAAAATCAGCTAAATTTGAAGCTAAAATCTGTAAAAAATCCGCAAAAATGTCCCAAATTTGGATCAATAAAGTAGTTACCTATCTATATATCTACCTATCTACCTATCTACCTGTCTGTCTGTCTGTCTGTCTGTCTGTCTGTCTGTCTGTCTGTCTATCTATCTGTCTGTCTGTCTGTCTGTCTGTCTGTCTATCTATCTATCTATCTATCTATCTATCTATCTATCTATCTATCTATCTATCTATCTATCTATCTATCTATCTATCTATCTATCTAAAGTATTTTCTTAACACAAGATGGGGGGGAAAAATCTAATTTAGGAATATCTTTGACCAGCTACATCTACCAATATTGCGACAATATACTGTTAGGTTGATCATTGGTGCTTCCATATAATATTTACACAATTAAATCTTCAATTCATATAATCAGTCATGTGAATATATCAATCAATCAATCAATCAATCAATGTTTATTTATATAGCCCAATATCACACATGTTACATTTGTCTCAGTGGACTTCACAGTTTGTACAGAATATCAGTATGACAATACGACCCCCTCTGTCCTTAGACCCTCACATCGTACAAGGAAACACTTCCAGAGAGAAACCCCACAGTTTAAAGGGGAACATGGGAGAAACCTCAGGGAGAGCATCAGAGGAGGGATCCCTCTCTCAGGACGGACAGACGTGCAATAGATGCCGTGTGTAAATTGAAAAGATAATACATTTACAACATAGGTAGTCAAATATAAAGAATACGTAGACTAAAGAAATCATGCAAGAACTTGAACAGTCTTTAAAGTTTAGAAAAAATTACATGAAGTAACTTTAATACAGCCTTTAAGGAGCAAATGTATTACCATAAACAAAATCTAAGATGATCTAGTCTCATTTCATGATACATAAATAATATCTGTATTCACAGTGTGTGCTGGCAGGCTGCCAGGATGCGTAGGAAGTTTAAACTTTACAGTACAAACTGTGTAAGTACCTGAGATTTGACTGAAAACATACATTTCCTTAACTGAAGATTACATCCACTCACTCCCAGTAAGTACTCACTTTGTATGTTTTTATTGAGAGCTGTGTATGCACGTGTGTTTCTATATGTATATGCACAAGTGGATATGAAAAGGACCATACAGTATGTACAGGAAAGTATTGTTAGTTGTACTTTTATGATATTAAAATAATAGAGTTGTTTAGGTGTCTATCTGTTGTTGTATTTTTATGCTATGAGGACCTTAGTACCTTGCTTAAGTACTTAATTCTTTGACTTAAGCAAACATATTTATACCACGGTCTAGACAATTCTTTTAAAGTTGCATTCAATATTTTATTTAAGTTAAAGTTCAAAAGTATTGGTATCCAAACATACTTAAAGTACTAAAACATATTAAATACTTATTGTCTAGAATTGTTTTCTGTTTGAATGTTTTCTGAATAGTATTTATTATTTCACTGGATTATATTTAGTAATCCATTGATGTGTACATTTTGTCGGTTTGTTAATGCATATCCATCATAATTCATGAGCTGCCTGATGATGTTTTATTACTACAGTATGAAGCTGCAAAGTACAAAAAGTGCAATAATGCCCTCGTACTTTAGTGGAGTGGCAGTGTAACGTTGCATATAATAAAAACTCACCTAATTATTACTTGTGTAAATGTACTTTCCACTACTGCTGTTCATGCAGAGACAGTTTTTCCCAGGGTTCAGGCTGACAGGCTCTGGTCAGTCTGGTCTGTGGTCAGAGGGGGGGGGGGGGGCAGGAACAAGATCTGACCCAAAGAGGCGCCTTCGGTCAGTCCGTAAACACACTGGACAACAACATGTGGGGGGGGGGACCACAGAGCTGCTCACACCCAGACAGACAGGGAACTCACCAACGTGCCGTGAAACCGTAACGTCTTCAACCTTCATCGTCTTCAACCTTCATCGTCTTCAACCTTCATCGTCTTCATTCTCTAACCTCTGCTGTTACTCCCCGACCACTTTTAGATCCTTCTGGACAAACTGTAAAATCACATGCCGGTCACACTGAGGACAGATTTTATTTTAAGCTCTTTAAGAGTGGACAGACATCATGTTACAGTGGAAAATAATGACACACACACACACACACACACTTTTATTTTTTACTGGAGCTGTAAAATATAAAGTACTGCTGAACAACATGTATTTCATTTTTAATGGAGATGCTGCTTTATAGACGCTGGTCATATGAGAGCCATCAATAGGACGAGGCGAGAGTTCACAGAGGATGGATGTACACACCCACCCACACACACACACACACACACACACACACACACACACACACACACTTATTAGCACTTGAATTTAATCATTTTGCATCCATGGTTTGGCTGTGAATGATGCAACTTGCACTGAGGAAAGAAATGGGTAAAACAGTTAACTATGCATTATAACTCTGTTGCTTGTATTAATTCATATTGCGTAATAGTATTTACTTTTGCTTTGCGAACAATCTATGAACACTAGATATGGTGATTTTAGTTAGTGTCAATCAAAAAAAATATCTAAGAAAGATCTCAAAGTCTGCTCCACTTTTTAAACTCATTTAACCTTTTTAAATACACATTTTCAAGGCTTTTTATTTGCACTCTTAGTCATTCCTTAACATCTATTCTTATATATTATGTACATTTTTTTGTTCTTGCATGATCACTTCATTCACCTCCCTGAATTGCCTTGGGTTTAAAAAGTGTTGCACATAATCTTGCTGGATATTGGTGTCTTTTCTACATTTATTTCGTATAACACAGTTAAAATAACAAGAATTGGGAGTTAAAAAAGCAAAATACTCTATATATATATATATATATATATATATATAGTAATATACTTTAATGAGAGGCTGAATCAATCAATCTTTATGTCAGACTCAAGGTCCATATCACATACAAAATGACAAGATACACATCATTGAATGTCTGGAAGTATTTTAAAATCAATGATGAACTGTAGTAAAAAGTTTCTCTAAATGCATATTATATGTCGTTTAAGAGTCAGGTCAGTTCAATTTGAAGATGTTATTTTCAATATGTCTGCTCTGAAGCCTGGATATCAATCAGATTTTTTATTTTTGGCTAATGATAGACACTCATAATCATCTATTGGTTTTCTACATTTGAAATGATTATGAATTAAATAATAGTGATTAATGCAATTCCCTTTGAATTTGCCTTCTGATCGTCGATGCTTGTCATTAATTGATGCAGATTCTGAGCCATTTATGAACCACGGTTATTATTAATACTGCATAATATTTGTAAAATATACATACAGGCATTAATAGACGCATTAGAGGCTTCTTTATTCCTTTTGAAACTCCTCACTTCACTTATTGACACGCTGCTGAGAAAACGGAGCTCATCTTCTGTAAGAAATACCTGAGAGTTGAGCAGAGAAGTTTGCTCAGAGAGTCCTGGTGCTAGTGAGTGGAAATTGATTGTAAAATGCTTCTAATTAAACCGGTTTAATTAGACGCAGATTTGATTCCGTCATAGCTTAAATAATGGAGTGGGTGATTGATAAAAGTTATGTTTCCAATTTAAATTCCCATGAGGATGCATTTTCTTGCCCAACCAACCGTGTAATGACATAAACATGTTGATTTAATTGTTGAAATGAGAAGTTGAAGCAAGTTTGCGTGGATAATACCTCTTTTATCAAAACATTTATTTTGCGTTAATTGACATATTTATTCATCGTTTGAGCTATTTTTGATTTATAAACCTTTAAAGGAGAGGTGTCATGGCCATTTCCACTGATCATAATTCCATTGTTGAGGTCTACTAGAATAGATTTATACTGTGCATTTTTCCAAACTCACATTGGTTTCTCATACAGCATCTCTGTAAACTACGTGTATTCACTGAATTTCACTCTCTGCCTTTAACGACTCGTTGTAGCTCCAATAGCTCCAGCCCCCACCCTCCCTGTGAGCACAGTGTGCTCTGATTGGTCGGGACGTTGTGAATCACGCTGAGCTCCGTGGAGGTGTTGTTTCCTTGTTTAGGATACATAGCGAAACACAGCCAAACTCATCCTGAGCACACACAAAGTCACATCCGAAGTAAAAACAATAAGTGTGGCTTGATATTGAGTAAGAAAAAGGTGACATCATGCCGTACCCGAAAGAATCAAATGGACAATGACGTATCTCCAACGAGGCGTTTTGGGGAGGTATTTTTTGGGGGAGTTTTACTCGCTACAGGGTGTACTTTGAGGGTTTTGACTCTGCACACCGTTTAAATGCATAAAGACCTTCATAACACACAAGGAGACGGGTAAGAACCGGAAAAGCATGACATGGGAGCTTTAATATTGCTCCAAACAGTGTCCTTTTTAAAGTGAACATCTCCATTTTTGCACAGGTATCATATCATTTGTGGTAGATTACTAATAAATAAATAAAACTAGAACCACATCAAGAGTTTGTCCCTGAAGTTTCAATCAATTTTGAATAATAAACCCTTATTTTTAACCCCAGGTCAGGTGAGGTCGAGAGATAGCGTGAGAATCACTCCCTTTTTATTATATCCATAACTACCAGATTCTCCATAAAGAAGATCCTCATAAAATACCTCCTCATCTCGATCATTACCCACCGGCTGAAAACAATAACGCTGTAAAACACTTTTATTTGCTACTGGAGCTGTAAAAGGAAAAAAAGTACTGCTGAACATGTATTTCATTTTTAATGGAGATGCTTTGGAGGCCATATGAGAGCCATCAACAGGACGAGGCGAGAGTTCACAGAGGATGGATGTACACACACACACACACACACACACACACACACACACACACACACACACACACACACACACACTTAGAGTCAGCTCTTTGGGTGAGGACCTGTACACAAATATATACACAAGCAAGAATGCAAAGGAAACGCAATCCAGCAAAAACTGAAGCTGCAGACACGAGCGAGAATGTGGATGTAGACCAGAGGAACAAAAGTGAAGTAAAGTTAGATTTTTCTCAAAATGAGGGTTTGTTTTATCTACAAGAATAAACCAATTGTATTTCCCTTTCATCTAGATATTAGCATTAGAATTACACTTAATCCAAGACATGTCAAAAATAAACTGCTATGGCAAAAATGTAGAAAATCTATTTTTTTTCCAGAAATGTTGCATTAATTGTCTGAGTATCAAGAGTACACACACACACACACACACACACACACACACACACACACACACACACACACACACACATGCAGGGATTGATTGATGGGGGCCAGAACACACAGAGAACAGACCTCTGTGTTTGGAAAATGACCCGATAGATTGGTATTGCCTTGCTTGCTACTTAACCTGCTGCAATTAGCAGACAGGAAAAGGTCTGGCCACTGAAAATGTAATCACGAAATTAGCCGCGTGATACATCAGCCCAACATAACGTCTATTAAATCCGCGTTATGGATACAGCATTTGTTCATATCAGCGTTGAGGATGGCAGATAATTGGGCACGCTAATGCGGTAATGCTTACAAATGGTCAAATTACATTGAGCTATGTTGATTAAGGCGCAGTGTTAGACATTACGGGCGCACATGCACAGCGATGCAGCCTACACCGGACACACCCACACACATAGTGTCACCAGTGTTTGTGTCACACCATCAGGGGTTAAAGTGTGTGTTTGGTTACACACTGCATTGACACCACCCATAAAACAGCGCTGTCATTAACTACAACGTCCTCTGCCAATACATCACACTCACCTGTCGTAAAACACATCGCCCCGCTGGTTAATATGCACTCTTAACCTTCAAGAGACTATAAAAAATGTAAAGTACAAGAAGGGTATCAGCTGGTGTCATCCTCCACTAATAAAATTGATATTATATAATCTGCTAACGGCTTACTCTTCAAAACAACTCAAGTCATTGCTTATTATACTGAACAGCAGCTCTTGCAGGTGCTTGATAATGGTATAGAAAGAAAGCAATGATTATTTTTCGGTTGATCTGCTGATTATTTCCCTAAATCGTTTTAAAGTGGCGATTGACAAAATTATTGCTTTAACCTTTTTATTATGAAGTACCTGGAAGTTAGGCCTCAAAAGCACAGTCACATGACTTCACATCACCACCGCTAAGCTAAAGGAGGCTAATGTTGGGCTATAAAGGAACTACAGCACGGTCACATGACTTCACATCACCACCGCTAAGCTAAAGGAGGCTAATGTTGGGCTATAAAGGAACTACAGCACGGTCACATGACTTCACGTCACCACCGCTAAGCTAAAGGAGGCTAATGTTTGGCTATAAAGGAACTACAGCACGGTCACATGACTTCACATCACCACCGCTAAGCTAAAGGCGGCTAATGTTGGGCTATAAAGGAACTACAGCACGGTCACATGACTTCACGTCACCACCGCTAAGCTAAAGGCGGCTAATGTTGGGCTATAAAGGAACTACAGCACGGTCACATGACTTCACGTCACCACCGCTAAGCTAAAGGAGGCTAATGTTGGGCTATAAAGGAACTACAGCACGGTCACATGACTTCACGTCACCACCGCTAAGCTAAAGGCGTCTAATGTTGTTCTATAAAGGAACTACAGCACGGTCACATGACTTCACGTCACCACCGCTAAGCTAAAGGCGGCTAATGTTGGGCTATAAAGGAACTACAGCACGGTCACATGACTTCACGTCACCGCCGCTAAGCTAAAGGCGGTTAATGTTGGGCTATAAAGGAACTACAGCACGGTCACATGACTTCACGCCACCATTGCTAATACGGCTAATAGAGAGGCGAAGTCCCTCCCTTTCCGGTGGAACACATGGGACCTTATTTCGGAAAAATTATGTATTGAAGTCAATGGCGAGAGAAAACTTATCTTTTGATCCCGGTTGAATTGTGCCACGAATTACACATATGATGTTTGTCAATCTTAAAAAATAATTTCCATGTCAAAAAAGTCACAGTTTGTCGTAAAACTGTTGAAATATAAGACATGAAAAATACGCAATTAGAAAGACTACAAATCCCAGAGTCGCGTAAGTGATGTCATAGCTGATGTCATAATTGTTTTCCTCCACTAAATATAAGAGATAGCTAAGATAAGATAACTTTAACAAGATGCCTGTGTGCTTTGTACCAGGTTGTAATCATACCAGCAATGGGTCTTGCTCGTTCTTTCGCTTCCCGTCTGATGACAGGACCAGGAGTGGCTGGCTGGATCAAGTTAGCTACCTAGCTAGTAGCAAGCACGTTAGTTAGCATTACAGCCTTAGCCTTGTCATTTTTATTAGCCTTAACAGGAAGTAACATTAAGTAACCCAAAATGTTAAACAGTAAGAGTAGTAGTCATATTTCGTGAACCCTTTTAAGAGTACACTGTTTAAGCCCGGATGCCCCCGAGGGACACATGCTAACGCTAACGCTACATTAGCATCGGCGATCTTTTCTACTTCATGCTATCTGCACAAATGGTTAACATTGAACATTAAAAATATCAGGCAGTTCAGGGAGAATCGAAGGCAGGCAGGCAGCTTTGCATGACATTCTTCTGGACGTGTTTCATTGTGGTGATAGTGAGGGTAGTCAATCCCTTTTTTGGCAAGACAGTGTGATGGCCATCTTGGTGACGTGTGTTGTTGTGCGAGACCAGAGATGTAATTCATTGAGCGGTTTCACACAAAAATAAGTATTACTTCACAGTTTTACGACACATTTTTATTTTTTTGACTTGCAAAATTATCTTTTAAATTGACAAACATCATATGTGTAATTCATGGCACAATTCAAACGGGATCGAAAGATAACTTTTCTCTCGCCAAAACATAATTTTTCCGAAATAAGGTCCCATGGAGGTCCCCCGGAAAGGGAGGGACTTCGGCTCTCTATACGGCTAATACGTATACAAGATGGATGGTGGACGTAAACAACAACGCGATGTCTGATCTCTGTCAAAACAAAGCTGTCTCTGCCGTCTGACATGGTTTCCATATTTTTGGTGTAATTATAGCTAGTTTGACTAACATAAATATTGTTTTCTGGCATTACTTTAAAATGTTACATATTTTAGTATGAGGGCACACTCCCTTTTACGCGGTATAGACAAAACCCTGATTTTTATAGTCATATTGCTCCTAACCAGTCCTTGTTTAAAGGTTTCTTCCACATTTTTTGTAAAGTTGCTCTATTAAAAACAATATTTTGTCTCAGTTGTTCCTCTTTAGCACTGTTTTTATAACACCATAAAGCATTTTGTGACCTGTGTTTACAAAAAATATTAAACTAGCCTTCATAAATCAGCATAACAAAATCTGAAATCTGGAAGCATATCTCTGTTTGTTGTAACAATGCCTCCACTACTAGCTGCTGCACTGCATCACCTCGCTGTGCTTTAATACGTCTCCACAGCCGCTGCTACACACCACTCTAATAAAACATGGCAGATCAATTTATGACTGAATATGAAATGTCCCATGCACATGACCTTATGGCTGCCTATTTAACCTAATATAACTAATATGAGCTCCATATATCACTTATTACTGATATGGAATCAATACTGGATTCAATTAGCTAATGATGCCGAAAGCTACTTCCTGGATCCATTCGGATTACTGAGCTTCAACGGGGGTTTACTGGTTGTTGTCCGAATGTTTATTTTATTTTATTATCACTTACTATTTCTTCACTCAAAAGTATGATGTTTGCCACAGTTTTTCCAATAAAGCTATATATTTTTCAGCAACATTCTAATCTTTGGTTTGCAGCTTGTAGCAGTTGAGTTATGTAAAGGATATCTACCCCACAAAAAATCTTAAATATAGGTAAACCTCATTTGTTAATCATGTATTGAATCTCTAACATCATAGAACTTATACGGTACGCGAGTTTCTTATTTAACACAACCATTTGAGAAAGATATAGACATCTCAAATTAAAATACCAGCTCTTATCAACTTGCATACCTTACGTGTAATCTGCTTTTTATTTCTAAATATCTCAATATTTAAAATATTATACTAAATTGTTTTAATTCACGGTGCAATTACTCACAACTCACACAAAGACTTGACATTATGCACAGCATTGCGGTGAAGTGAAGGTGTGTAATTAGCGACATATAGTAATCATTTGCATATAAACAAATTATAATAATAATAATAATAATAAATAATAATTCAACTATATTAACTTGCTACTGTCCCAGCGCCCTATCAGCATTGAGCTTCTCCTCATTACATTACATTACATTACATGACATGTCACTTGTTAGACGCTTTTATCCAACGCGACTTACATACTCAATACTGTGGGCAATCCCCACAGGAGCAATTTGGGGTGAAGTGTCTTGCCCAAGGACACAACGACATGCTGACTGCAGTGGGGTTTGAACCTGTGACCCCCTGATCCGAACACCTACGCACAACCCACTGCGCCACACGTCTCCTCACAGAAGCTATTGATCCAGAAACAACGATCTAGATTCAAGCAAATAACTAACACATTGGATCTTTTGGTGATTTTAACTGGAATGGTTATACAAAAAACCTTAAGGCCCCTTAGTTAAGTGTCTGTGCTGCCGTCCTTACGTACAGTTTAATACTGGACTGGTGCATTCATTTACATTCAAAGATTCAAAATATCATATCATAGGAGTTGGGTTTTCTGTCTGATTATTAAATCTACACCTTCCAGCCAATCAGAGTCAAGACTTCTCTGTAGCAATGATATACAACAATATTGAAAACTACAATTTTGAGGTTTCCTTGAATCTAGTGTTAATTCGCCTCTATATAACCAGGTAGCAATGGAGTATTTGTCGCTCTACTACAGAGTATTTGCCCTAAAAGTGCTTCTTATGGTGTCTTTTGACCATACCTTGCACAGACAACAGCATTAGAAACAATTTGTGAAAGGTTTTCATTCGATCCTTTCCAAAAGTCTGGATATCATCACACTCAGTAAACAGAGGGGGCTCTGAATACATTAGTCCCTGCATCGATTTGAACCTTTCTTTCAAAACACAGCCCTCCTCCTCCTCCTTAATTCTGTTTCTCCATTTAACTTTGCTTTCTCATCTTCTCTTCTTCCTCTTGTCTCTTAAGTAGTTGAATTATTACATATGATGTGGAAGCAGCGGGGCTCTCTGCGTGACTCTAACTGAGTGCAGATTGTTGGAAATTCCTGTAAATGTAGTCCAGAAGAAGCTAAGTGTGATGAGCTGACCTTCATTTAAAGAGGCTCTCCCACTCAGGGGTCCTCGCTGCTCCATGGTGTCCATGCTGATTGCCTGCTTGGCCTAATTGCAGTCCTTTTTGTACCTGCAGTGCAAATGGGTTGAATATTTGAGACACACAGAGACTGAAATCCCTGCCTGAAACGCATCCATTTGACATTTTGTTTACTTCCAGAACATAGTGACATCACTATGGCTACTGCTCCAACACATTGTACGTGATAGGTTAAGGCGCGGGACATCTCTAAGCGGTTGACCAATCACAACAGAGCCGGCCAGCTAACCAATCAGAGCAGACTGGGCTCTGGTTTCAGACAGAGGGTGAAAAGAGGTGCTGCAGCACAGGTAGTATGAGAAAAATAAAGAGCTTTTTGAACATTAAAGCATGGAGACATGAAGAGACACTACATACTGATATACACCTGAACATTAGCAGGAGAGGACTCTTTAAAGTAGAGACACTACATACTGATATACACCTGAACATCAGCAGGAGAGGACTCTTTAAAGTAGAGACACTACATACTGATATACACCTGAACATCAGCAGGAGAGGACTCTTTAAAGTAGAGACACTACATACTGATATACACCTGAACATTAGCAGGAGAGGACTCTTTAAAGTAGAGACACTACATACTGATATACACCTGAACATCAGCAGGAGAGGACTCTTTAAAGTAGAGACACTACATACTGATATACACCTGAACATCAGCAGGAGAGGACTCTTTAAAGTAGAGACACTACATACTGATATACACCTGAACATCAGCAGGAGAGGACTCTTTAAAGTA
>NW_022987739.1:30428385-30450885 GCF_902827165.1 Trematomus bernacchii
GAAGCTCAGCAGTAAAGTGGCCCTGGTAGGCATGCGCTGATAAATATAGCCGCCGCGGAGGCCGTCTAAATACAAGCTGCTCTCTACTCTAATGATTGGGTGTCGCTGACCCATGCTGCAATCACAGATTCCACCGAAATATTTCTGCACAGTGGCAAACAAACAAAGAAGAAAACAAAAGCGTGGAGCAGGCAATGCTAATCATGAGGCCTCTGTGGTGTGTGTGTGTGTGTGTGTGTGGTGTGTGTGTGTGTGTGTGTGTGTGTGTGTGTGTGTGTGTGTGTGTGTGTGTGTGTGTGTGTGTGTGTGTGTGTGTGTGTATGTGTGTGTGTGTGTGTGTGTGTGTGTGTGTGTGTGTGTGTGTGTGTGTGTGTGTGTGTGGTGTGTGTGTGTGTGTGTGTGTGTGTGTGTGTGTGTGTGTATGTCTCTCTCTCTCTCTCTCTCTCTCTCTCTCTCTCTCTCTGTGTGTGTGCATCAGCAACTGTAACAACTACGGTTGCACGATGTGAATTGAACAATTGTGATTATTTGGACTATAGGTACGTGCACAATTAAGAATCTTATCGATATTGAAATGTGGTTGTGAGGTAGCGATGTGCTTACACATAAGGTCATTTAAGGCAAATCAAAATAAAACTCGTCATGATTGATAAACCTTTTGCAGCTTTATAAAAAAGCAACACTTTGGTGCTTTGGTTGCGATTATTTAGACTTGGTGTGCACAATGAATCAATATGGTTGCAATGTGCTATTGCGTAATGTTTAGTAAGGCCAATGAAATCAAACTGCTGTAAGGTTCCACAATCAATTGCAACTTTAATAGCACAATATTTGTTCAAAGGCAAAATATGTGTAAATATCTTGAATTAGGAAATGTGGTTCAGTCTCGTCCTACAATCGGTGTCCTGCAGACTTAAAAAGACACATTTGTTTCTATCTGTTCAATCACACCATGATCATTTTAACATATTTTATCACAATTAGTTATTTCTGCTATCTTGCAGTCCTGATTTAAACTGATATTGTGTTAACGATATAGGAACGTTTTGATCGTTGTTGCATCAAATTTTTCATTATCCTTGAAGAATATAGTAAACTGACCATCGTGCAATCATTTAAGAGGATCTTAACCAAGCTAATATGTTTAGTTAAGTCTGTAGATTTCTAAATTACACATCAGATCCACAATACTTTATTAAAAATTATATTTTAACACATATCGAGCCTTCTTGCAACTTGATAACATTTGGATTAATTGTGCAACCCTCGTAACAACCACTACCGCCCCTCGTGGACCACAGAACGACAAAACCCAATGTGTGTGTGTGTGTGTTTCTTTATAGGATGTGTGTACGTGCAGAGAGAATGGGCAGATATTTATGACAGGGATTATCCTGAGGACACTCTGCAGGGTCCAAAGGTCGCTGAGCTGTCTGTCTCTCTGTGTTTCTGGGCGCATCATTAACCAACATTTAACTGCTGGCTTATGAGTACAATTTAACGACCTGGCCCACACAACAACACCCACCCAATACCGTCGCTCCCCTCCAATATCCGGACTGTTAAACCGCTATTTATCGACCAATGAAATGGCAGTAATCCTCCGATAAAAGTGCACTTGGTCACCCTCCTCAAATAAAACTCACATGGGTCACATGAATCCAAACACCTTTGTAACAGTGAGGGTGTGCTTATGGAGGCTGTTTTGTCTGACACATAGACAGACACACACACACACACACACACACACACACACACACACACACACACACACACACACACACACACACACACACACACAGGAGTCATCAGCTGCCTTATTTGCAGGGCAGCTGTTGAAATAGAGTGGGCTGATGTGAAACAGTTTACACACACAATTACTATTAATACCAAAGACACATGCGCCTCCGCTATTTATCCGGCTCACACGGTGCCATCTTTTAGACGCGAAGCGAGACTGATTGGCTGGTGTGTGTGTGTGTGTGTGTGTGTGTGTGTGTGTGTGTGTGTGTGTGTGTGTGTGTGTGTGTGTGTGTGTGTGTGTGTGTGTGTGTGTGTGTGTGTGTGTGTGTGTGTGTGTGTGTGTGCTTGAGTGTGTGTGCTTGAGTGTGTGTTTGCGGGGGAAAGACGGAGCTAAGAGGCAGGAGGCAGTGTAGCGTGAGGGACACACCTGTTAGGGACACACAAGCTCGGGCACAGACACGAACGTTTAGAAAGCACCTCGGGAAGTTATCACAGAGTATTTAGTGACCCTGAGAGTCGAGTGTGTGGAGGCTCTGATGATTAAAGAGTCCCTATGAGTTTGGTTTAGCTTAAAGAGGCCTTATTCTGCTCCTTTTCAGGTTCATATCAGTATGTAGTGTCTCTACTTTAAAGAGTCCTCTCCTGCTGATGTTCAGGTGTATATCAGTATGTAGTGTCTCTACTTTAAAGAGTCCTCTCCTGCTGATGTTCAGGTGTATATCAGTATGTGAAGTCTCTACTTTAAAGAGTCCTCTCCTGCTGATGTTCAGGTGTATATCAGTATGTGAAGTCTCTACTTTAAAGAGTCCTCTCCTGCTGATGTTCAGGTGTATATCAGTATGTAGTGTCTCTACTTTAAAGAGTCCTCTCCTGCTGATGTTCAGGTGTATATCAGTATGTAGTGTCTCTACTTTAAAGAGTCCTCTCCTGCTGATGTCCAGGTGTATATCAGTATGTAGTGTCTCTACTTTAAAGAGTTCTCTCCTGCTGATGTTCAGGTGTATATCAGTATGTAGTGTCTCTACTTTAAAGAGTCCTCTCCTGCTGATGTTCAGGTGTATATCAGTATGTGAAGTCTCTACTTTAAAGAGTCCTCTCCTGCTGATGTTCAGGTGTATATCAGTATGTAGTGTCTACTTTAAAGAGTTCTCTCCTGCTGATGTTCAGGTGTATATCAGTATGTAGTGTCTCTACTTTAAAGAGTCCTCTCCTGCTGATGTCCAGGTGTATATCAGTATGTAGTGTCTCTACTTTAAAGAGTTCTCTCCTGCTGATGTTCAGGTGTATATCAGTATGTAGTGTCTCTACTTTAAAGAGTCCTCTCCTGCTGATGTCCAGGTGTATATCAGTATGTAGTGTCTCTACTTTAAAGAGTTCTCTCCTGCTGATGTTCAGGTGTATATCAGTATGTAGTGTCTCTACTTTAAAGAGTCCTCTCCTGCTGATGTCCAGGTGTATATCAGTATGTAGTGTCTCTACTTTAAAGAGTTCTCTCCTGCTGATGTTCAGGTGTATATCAGTATGTAGTGTCTACTTTAAAGAGTCCTCTCCTGCTGATGTTCAGGTGTATATCAGTATGTAGTGTCTCTACTTTAAAGAGTCCTCTCTGCTGATGTTCAGGTGTATATCAGTATTGTAGTGTCTTCTACTTTAAAGAGTCCTCTCCTGCTGATGTCAGGTGTATATCAGTATGTAGTGTCTCTACTTTAAAGAGTTCCTCTCCTGCTGATGTTCAGGTGTATATCAGTATGTAGTGTCTCTACTTTAAAGAGTCCTCTCCTGCTGATGTTCAGGTGTATATCAGTATGTAGTGTCTCTACTTTAAAGAGTCCTCCTCCTGCTGATGTTCAGTGTATATCAGTATGTAGTGTCTCTACTTAAAGAGTCCTCTCTGCTGATGTTCAGGTGTATATCAGTATGTAGTGTCTCTACTTTAAGAGTCCTCTCCTGCTGATGTTCAGGTGTATATCAGTATGTAGTGTCTCTACTTTAAAGAGTCCTCTCCTGCTGATGTTCAGGTGTATATCAGTATGTAGTGTCTCTACTGGGACATGTTTCCATGCTTTAATGTTAAAAAAGCTCTTTATTTGTTGGTCAACCCCTTAGCCTATCACGTACAATGTGTTGGAGCGCTAGCCAATTGAAGCCCGAGTGTTACATAGTCATGTCACTATGTTCAGGAAGTCAACAAAGGAGTCCAATGGAGGCCTTCAGGCAGGGGGGAGTGACAGTTGCTATAGAAGGAAATCAAATAAAAGATAGATAAAATAATAATAATACAAATCAATGAAATATATAGGAAACATGAAGGGTATATAATCAAAAGAAATTAAAAGGAAATGTCCAATAAAAGGTAAAATAAAATAAAAATATAATATTTAAATAAACGCAAAAAGGTGAATAAAAATGTCCAATAAAAAAAAAAATATATATAAGAACAAAAAAAGAAATCAACAATATCCTTTTCACTTAAAACAGTCTCCTCTCACTTTTGTCCTTCATCGCTAATGTTCCTTCTGCTGCTCTTCCTCTCTATTCCCTTGTTCCCTGGATGCCAGAGTGGACCAGATGCCAGTTTAAGGGACCCTCAACCCCCCCCCTCTGCTCCAGACACAAACACACACACATACACTGTAACATATTGGTTCATAATTAATGAAATTAGCGGCTTTATCTGCTATGAAGAGCCCTGCGTCTGTCTCTGGCTGACTGGAGAGAGACAGATAGGGAGGGAGGAAGGGGCCGAGAGAGGGGGCTGAGAGAGGGGGAGATTGATGGGAGAGACATGGCTGATTAACAGAGTGATAAGAGAGAGTTGGAGCCACAGTGAAAACTTTTGAACCTGTAAGAAATCGTGTTCCCTTCAATATTATTACCACTGTCGACATGGGTTTCAATTAGCCGCTCTGATAGGCTGTCAACTTTATGGTCTTGTTAGCAGTCAGTTAATTACAAGTATTGAAAAAGTGCAGATCAATAACTTCTGGTCTCAGCGGCTGTTAGCGAGCGCAGGGTTGCCAGATATTTGATTAACCCCCCATTAGTGTGGACAGTGTTTGCCCTCAGAGGAGCCTTTGTGGTGACAGCGAGCGCCATCACATCGATTAGAACCAAATGTAGTTTCCAGAGCAGCAACGGTAATGTTTACAACAGCAGAGACACTATGTAAGCTCCATTATATCCACTGGAAACAGATCAGAAATGTCAATGAAAAGAATAATATTCACTATAGTGAGTACCATTTAGAAAGAATTAAGAATAAAGACATCCTTCTTACACTCCTTTTTACATGATTTTTTTTTACATTTTAAGTAACATGACAAACAAACAGTTGGTAAGGATGGGTCATGGTTTTCTTATTGTCATGAAATATTTTCTAAAAATCGATAGTCTTTCCTCTTAAAAATGTATTTTGCCCTTGATTTTACATTTGTTGGCCCACCATGAAGTTGGCTTTGCAAGGACTCCTTCAACAACATCCAATTGGATTTTTACATTGGATATTGGAACATTGCATAAGATATATATATATAATAAAATAATCTGTGGCAAGCAAACGTTTGTGATACTAACACATTTTGTTCAGCAGGATAATCTCCACATATTAACACCACTTTTATGACTTTTTAATTGTAAATGCAATTGCCAGAAGTAAAAAGCTAACGTTAGGCAATAAAGGAACTACCGCACGGTCACAGACTGCGCTAAGCTAAAGGTGGCTAATGTTGGGCTATAAAAGAACTACAGCACAGTCACATGACTTCACGTCACCACCGCTAAGCTAAAGGTGGCTAATGTTGGGCTATAAAGGAAGTACAGCACGGTCACATGACTTCACGTAACCAGCGCTAAGCTAAAGGTGGCTAATGTTGGGCTATAAAAGAACTACAGCACAGTCACATGACTTCACGTAACCACCGCTAAGCTAAAGGCGGCTAATGTTGGGCTATAAAGAACTACAGCACGGTCACATGACTTCACGTAACCAGCGCTAAGCTAAAGGTGGCTAATGTTGGGCTATAAAAGAACTACAGCACGGTCACATGACTTCACTTAACCAGCGCTACGCTAAAGGTGGCTAATGTTGGGCTATAAAATAACTACAGCACGGTCACATGACTTCACGTAACCAGCGCTAAGCTAAAGGTGGCTAATGTTGGGCTATAAAGTAACTACAGCACGGTCACATGACTTCACGTAACCAGCGCTAAGCTAAAGGTGGCTAATGTTGGGCTAGATGATGTTTAGTTGTCTCATTTAGACACTTGTTAACAACGCAGTCTATAAATTCACCAGTCGGGTATTTACTGACTTGTTTTCTTAGAACAAAACGTGAAAATCTTGTCAGCTTGTGTTAAACACAGACCTTATTTCTGCCATCTAACCAAAAACACATTCAAAAAACCATTGACTTCTAGATGTGGAAACAGGAAGTGCTGAAATGCTGACTCATTTGCTAATATTTTCTCTGAGGCGAGGACAGCCCTACTGCAGTGTTTAATAATGTAGCCACAGGGGGTTTCAGAGCCCATCCCTAGTTTCAACAGTCCTCTTAATCAGATGGTTTCTTCCTTTATTCATTTGTCAGTAATAATCAGTGGGCAGTATTAATCTTTATCTCCAGGAATATTTACACCACAGAGGCTCTGCTACCACTCCTCTGGGTGTCTTTAGTCAGCCTGCGTGCTTCCTGTCCCACCCAGCCTCTGTGCAACACACACACACACACACACACAGTGACACACACACTAACACACACTGCGGTTTAGACTAGGTGAGTAAATTGTTTTCTCTTCTTGAGGTATTTATGAGCCGCGGAGCCGCCCGTTGGACCGATGGCTTCCGTAATGGATCTGATTAATGGCGGCTTATTAACAGAGCTCTGTTGTTCGGGCCCTCAGGGCTCGGTGTAACCAGAGAGCGCCGCGCTGATATAATGGCCTATTTTAGGAGTCTGTGATTAAGCACCATTAAGCGGCAAGCAAAGCCAGGCTTTGGACAACTTCAATGGCAGCAAACGTAAACGCAGCGGCGTCCCCAGAGTCCCTCCATCCCTCTCTGTCTGTCTCACTGCGTCTCCCTGTCTGTCTGTCTGCCTCTGTTATTGAAATGGAGAGCTGTATTTATATTGAGTTTGGAGAAGGACTCTCATGGGGGCTAAATGTATCTAAATTTTGTGCAAACAGTAAAGACGTATCACGTCACTAGCCATTGGCAAAATGGGAAATCCATGTTGTCCCACTCTGTGAAATTATGAGGCTGAATTAATCTGAGTTTGTGCAGCGTACGTCATTCTGTTCATGTTAGTATGAAGGAGTTCAGGCGCTACGCCAGACTGCATCCCCAGACAGAGACTGCAATAAAGCTTCAGCATGCTAATGGCTAACCTGGTTACATTTCTCCTTATACCTGCATGCTCATCTGGTTAGCTCGGACCACACAGCCAGCTGCAATAAAGAAGGGCTTTTTGCAGATAAAACAACAATAACATCTGTGCTAAGCCACAATAAAATTGGCTCATTTAACACTATTTCTAGTCGGTATCAAGAGATCCAATCTGCTGAGATGAGATTTTATAAACTGCTACTATCTAGCTAAAGAGATTAATGTTAGCTTCATGACTTGATTGAAAATGTTGTCTTTTTATGAGACAATTTGGAAAGAGATTTAATTTAAACATGCATTTAAAAGCGATATTGTGCCAAAGCAGGCAAAAAGTGAAGAAGTGGAAATAAAGATTATTTTTATTCTAGCGTAACCTTTACGGCTGCTAAGCTAACAAACTTACCTACATTTTTTTAACTCTTTTAATGTAGCAACAGAAAATAGATTTGTAAAGTTCTCTGTTTTATTTCATACCCGTTTTGAGCCTCTGGTGTTGCTTTACACTCTGATAACATCCTTTTTTATTATCCTCTGTCTTCTCTCTGTCATTTTTGTGAGACTTTGAAGCTCCAAATGCAAATGCAGATCATTACACATCGTGCAAATGGGTCTCAGTAAAACACTTTTGTGTGTCTCTTAATAAATCCTCATCCTCTTCACTCTTCCTGCTGTTTTCACTGTCCACCTCCCCCCTCTCCTCCCCCTCTCTCTATCCCACCCTTCATCTCTCCCCAGACCCCACCTTCCTCCCCCCGGCTCCTCTGGGGAGGGCGGTAATAATTATTATGTAAATAAATACGCCTGCTGTAATCACATTCGTGCCACTGATCCAATTAGAGCGCTGATAGCAGGCGGCTGATTGTGAGGCTGGCGGCTGACGGTCAGTGTGCGTCTGCCTCTCTGTTCGGGGGAGACGGCAACGAACCGGCGTAATGAAAGCCGGTTGGAGCCGTCATGTACTCTAAATAATGCTCTTTGACCAGGACCTGCACATCTGCCAGCCGCACAGTCTGTCACAGTGTGTGTGTGTGTGAGTGTGTGTGTGTGATATGATGATCCCTGGCTCTGGATCACTTTCACCATACATCAGCTTATCACCAATTACTGCCTTGTTGTGATGCTCATCAGCTTAATGATGCTCCGCTGAGACCAGCATCATCGTCAGAGCTCTGTCAGCCTCACCCTGCACCCTGCACCCAAACCTGGCTCACTGTCCACTTTCATGGGGTTTTGTCTTGTAAATCTTAACATCTTAACATCTTAAACACACATAACAGGAAACAGAATGCCCAGCACATCGACAAAAATGGCTAATTCCCTTGGATGTTGTATCAAATAGTATATATCAATGATTTTAAGCAAATATGAAGCCTTTGGATTTTTATTGAAAATTGGAATATGCACAAGTGCAATAGAGTGCCACAGTGACGCGTCCTAAAACCCGGAAGTAAGTTAGCATTTTACCACTTCCGGTTCCTTCGACAAAAAGCAATGCAATTTCTCCATAGGATTTTGGAAAATAGCTGAAATAAGGTCTGTGGTTGACACACATTTAAGAGACGGATCACGTTTTGTTCTCCTTAAATCCATCAGCAGTGACCCCACTGGTGATTTCTGAAGAGTTTACGTGTCTGAAAACGATGGTTGTTACCAAGTGGCTCAATAGGACTACAGAAGTTGTCCAGGCCGTTGTACGTCATTACACCGAACACGTAAACACTCCTCTAAGTTTGTTTTTCCCCGTGTTCTGCTTGAAAGCAAGTACCTGCCTCCTGCTAACTGTTCAAACAAACGCTTCAACTCGTACCACTTAGAATCTGTAGTTTTGAATATGGATCTTAAGTTGGCGTGACGTTGAAGCAGCGACCCTGCTGTAGTTCGTTTATAGCATAACGTTAGCATTTTGCTTCTGGCGACTGGATTTATGATTCGAAAATGATAAAAGTAGGGTAGACATGTGGAGATTATCCGGCTGAACAAAACGTGATCCGTCTCTTAAATGTGTCTCAACCACAGACCTTATTTCCAGCTATTTTCCAAAATCCTATGGAGAAATTGCATTGCCTTTTTGTCGAAGGAACCGGAAAGAGTTTACTTCCGGGTTTTAGGACACGTCACTGTGGCACTCTATAGCAAAATATCAGTAAGAGAAATCTTTCTTGAATTGGATGGTAGCGATCCTGTAAAAAATACTACGGAAAAACTTATAATTTGTATCCTTTCTTCAATAATATTGTGACTTTTTAGGGTGACGTGACATCTTTCCAGGCACTACAGATGACAAATACTTTTGGCACCTTTACGGAGATGTATATTTAATATATATATAATATAACTTAGCTCTAGGGCTATAAACAACTGTTGATGGGCGGTGGTGGCGAAGTCTATAGGGACTTGGCTTGGCAACTGGAAGGTCACCAGTTCGAGTCCCGGCAAGACCAAGTGCTACCGAGGTGTCCCTGAGCAAGGCACCGTTCCCTACACTGTACAAACAGTATATATCAAAGATGTTAAGCGTGTAAATGTCTCTGACCCCTGTCAGAGTTAATAAATGCACTCAGGTTCTTAAATATTGTCAACTAGCTGATTTAATGATAACTGGAAAAGAGTTTGCATGTCCACTGTTGATCATATTTGTACATAAATTGATAAATTGAATGCTTATGATTCATGAGTCATGAGAGTCATGAGGACCACTTGCAAATGATGGGGCTGTGAGAGAGCGTGCTTGTCTAACAATTTAGTGTTTTGATTCCCAGACCTTGCAACTTCTCGATGTGTCTTTGGGCAAGTTGCTCCTAATGGACTACAGTGTGTGAATGTGTGTTAATACTGACTTGTAAGTGAGGCATTGCAAAGGCCTCGAAAAAGTGCCATAAAAATGCAGTCCATTTACCATAATAATACCACAAATATTCAAGAAAATATTTAAAGAATATGTGCCCTCAAGATTTAATGACGGCAACACATTTGACAGGGATTGGGATGTAAGAAATGTTGCCGTGTGATAGTTATATATCGATATCGTTAAGTGAGACTTGCATTGTCTTGTTGATGTTTTGATATGGCACGGTTGTCGTCTTTTACTGGTTTTAATGACTGCATTACAGTAAACTGATGTTCTGAACTAACCAGACTTTTCTAGCAGCTCTACTAGTTGTCATTAAAGGTAGGGTAGGTAAGTTTGAGAAACCAGCTCGAGATACACTTTTTGTTATATTCCATGGAATGCTCTTAACATCCCGATAGCAATGAATATCTGAAGTGCTTTGACAAAAAATCCATAAAAAAATGTCATCTGTGGAAGCTGTAGTTCTGTAAAAAGCACGACCAATCATCTGAGCCGGCCCGGCTAAAATAACTGGATGGCCTACCTGCCTGTCAGCCTTCCATATGTGCACAAACTTATCTCGTGCCCTCATTGGTCATGTGCGCGTTCGTGTGTGTTGGAGGAGGGGCTCTGTAAGGAAGTGGCAGATTTTTTCCGGCTGTGTATTTTCAAATTCTAGTGATCTCGAGCTGGTTTCTCCAAAATTACCTACCCCACCTTTAATTTAAAATGTAATATTTAGTGAAAGCTCCAATAGTCAACCCCACAATATTGTCACAGTCCGTAGTTCTTTTTTCTTTTAATGCCAGAGCGTTGCAACTTTCGTTATTTTAATATTTTCAAAAAGCACAAAAGGTCCACCCTGATGCAAATGCTATATATTATTTATTTCATAGCGCCAAACCCTACTTTGCAGTTGTAGAAAATATCAAAAATGTCGCCTTAAGTTTCCGTTGGGATGCATGTTTAACTCCACGATAAATGTTGCAGGCTTTTATACGTTTAATTTTGGATGTACAAGATAAATGATTGCCTTAGTGTTTTTCTTTTTTCGGTAAAGCCAGCAGCATTGCAACATGTATAAGTTAGGGACAGGGAATAACGAACAAGAAGTGGTGTGAATACGACAACTCTTCACATCAAACCACAATCCAGGAGCTTCTCGGTGAAGTATGTCGGTGTCATGCGGGATGGGAATGATTCATCGAATATTCAAAATGATTCAGGTATTCGAATATGAGTTATGAATATTATAATTTTTTGTATGGGAGGAGTGCCTAAGTTGATTACATATTATCAAATGGATTAATTAAATGTATACGACAGTGCTATTTAAATATCTTAAGAAAAATATCAACAAAAAACACGTGTAATGTTACGTTACACTCTAACGGAGAGTCCTACACAACAAACGAAAATCTATTTATTATTAAAAGTTTTTTTAAAGTAGGATAT
The DNA here is from genome assembly GCF_902827165.1 of Trematomus bernacchii. Taxonomy (NCBI): domain Eukaryota; kingdom Metazoa; phylum Chordata; class Actinopteri; order Perciformes; family Nototheniidae; genus Trematomus; species Trematomus bernacchii. Next base: position 30,439,799 of record NW_022987739.1, read on the forward strand.
GTACATTTTGGTTCAAGGTTCAAGGCTTTTATTTGTCATACGTACATAGCTACAGTGTAGTTATGTCGATGAAAATCTTAGGTCACAGGCTCCTCCAACAGTGCAACACAATAAAACAGAAAAAATAGTGCAAGTACATACAAACAAAATAGTGAAATAAGAGTTATTCGGTTAACCGTTTTTTTGGGGGTCGAATACTCGAATATATATTTGCTTTCCAATTCCCATCCCTAGTCATGGCACTGCCAACCGTTGCCCAAACTTTTCAAGTGTGGGCACAGGCCAGCGGTTAAATCAGGGTCTGGGCATTAGTTTTAACCTCTCCATTTTGCCCGGGGGCCGCACTCCCACCACCATGTGTCGGCTGAGTAGACTACTGTTAATGTTGGGAAGTAATGTATGGGTCCCAGTGCTAACTCCCTGCCTTTTACATCTCAATCAGGTCACTCTAGTTTATTTATATATTGTCAGGGGGCAGCGTGGGGGGGGGGGGAGAACGGGGGCTAAGAGATGAATGTGTTTTTTTTCTCTCTCTCTCTCTCTCTCTCTCTCTCTCTCTCTCTCTCTCTCTCTCTCTCTCTCTCTCTCTCTCTCTATTTAGTTAGCAAAAAGCTTTTATAATGAATTTGAAAGGCGGCACGGATCCAAGCGTTTGAAATTCCCAGAGCACTGCTAAGTGAAAGATGGAGATGGAGGGGGGGGGAGAGGAGAGAGAGAAAGGAGAAACCGAAAAAAAACAAAATGCATTAACTCGCAAAATGTGGAATAGATTAAAACTAAAAATTAATACATCTTCATTTTTCCCCATGCTGCTTTCCTTCCTCGTTTCTTCATTAGTGTTTTCCCTCTCTCTCCCCTCCCTCTCTGGCTTCTTACATTTTGCTCTTACCCACTCGGTCGCACGCTATTAAACAAACAGTCCTAATATTTTGAGCTGGCTGGCAGTTTGAATTTCATCTCGCCGACGCATCTTGTTTCTCTCAAGCCCTGACTGTTTTGACATGCGCCCCGATTAAATTATAAACAAGCAGGCCTCCTGATGGTGATGCTGGAGCCACTAATTTCCCTAATTGTTTGCAGTTGTCTGGGAGGCGAGGCTCGGAGGCCTGATCCTGCTGACTGGCACGGCCCATAGAGGGAAGAGAGGAGGGGGTAAGGAGGAGGGAGGAGGAAAGGGAGGTAGGAAGAGAATGAAGGAGTGAGGAGATATCACAGGTAAAGGAGAGAGGTAAGAAATAAGAGAGGAAGTGTAATTAGGACTTCTTCGCTGGGTTTACTCGCCCATTAGTGACCAAAAGGCCCACCGGGAAGTACACAGATCCTTTGACTGAAGTAAATGTATAATAATTGACTCAATTACTAATAAAAGTCATGCATTTAAATAGCAGAAGTCCAGATCATCAGCAAGTGGTTCTCAAAGCTTCTTCACACACATGCTCTCCATGCAGGTTAGCTCTGAGTGTTAGCGATGCTAATGTAAACACCGACCATATTACGTCCAAAACAGTCGGGCATTGTTTCTGATAGCAACTTTCTGATAGGGCCGTGGGTCCACATTTCAGATATTACGTCATATCGGACGCAAATCTGGATCAGCTCCGTTGTACCCCCGTTTTTAGAGATTTGGGTACGGAGGAAAAGAGAGAGGGTTTTATTTTCTGACGCTGCGTGAGTTCCCTGACACACCGGGGACACATCTTTATGTAGAAAAGACATCAACAAGTGCATTTTGCATGATAGGTCCCCTTTAAGTTATTAGTATTTTAACTTTATTTTTAGTGTTTTTTTTTGTTATTCTTATTATTAAATTAAACCTTGGCTGAAACTGCTAACTCATACATCTCAAACATAAGGCATTGATTTTTTTATAAAACATTCTAATGCTTTAAATGGAAAGTGCTAATCTGAAATGTACAAGTAAAGGGGCTAAGAGTGAAATATACCTGAAATGTACGTACAGTGGCGATTCTAGAGTCTGTGGGGGCCCTAGGCAAAAATTCACTGGGGGCCCCTCGAACCAGCTTTCATCACCATCAGTGGCGCCCCAACACACTCTTCCCCCCCCCCCAAGAGCGGAGCAAGGCAACGAAACTTAAAATAAGAAGCAGCATTTAACGGCGCGCTATGCATGGGGCCGCCTTGAGGGGGTTTCCCGACATGTCGTTGCAGCAAATTAAAGGGTGTTTCATGTTGTCGTTGCTGTGGACCTTCTTAATCTACCTTCTTTGGGGGCCCCAAGCAGTTGCCTGCCTTGCTTTTTCGCAAGCGGCGCCCCTGTGTGCGTATGAACCAGAACATACAAACACTCACATCACAAAAAGTTCCTTTAAATCTAACTTCTGATTAAATGCTATACTTTCCACCTCTGCTGTCGAGGTAATGGCAGAAGTATGTTGGCACATAATGAGGCCAGGACAAATCTGGAAAATAATAAAAAACACATCAGTCCAGTTTCTCTCCGTCAGTCCTCGTTTATTTCACCCCTTCACCTCCGCCTGGGATCCAGTGTCACATGAGGCCGAGCGCCAGCAGCCAGCGATCACAACACGTCACTCCAGACTCACATCACGAGGCCTCCACTTTTTATTTTACAGATCTCCAGTCTTACACACAATGACTCTCACATGCTGCTAAAAAAAGAAAAAAAAAGGGAGGCATCATTTAAAAAATGAAGCCTTTGTATGCTTCTCCATAGAGCTGCACAATTATTGGAATTTCTTTATTTTATTTTCATCAAAATTGCAATATGGACAATTGCAATATCCAAATAGCAGTATGTGGTGCTGCAGAGAAGTCCTAGCCTCCAATCAATATTCTACAAACTCAATAAAAAACCTTGTTTTTAAAAAAAGTCTCACATTATCATTTTAATATATTTATCAATATTGTTTTCAGGGACTGTATTTAAAAAAAAAGCCTATTTATATTACATCATATTATATTACATATACAGAAATGTCTATTATTGTGCACTGCATGTTAAATAAACGAATACAAAAATATATAAAATAATGTTTCAAAAACGACTATTTTCGCAAATTATATTGCAATATCAGTTCAAGTAAGGTTCACAATAAGTCATTTTTCCACATCTTGCAGCCCTACTTCTCACTGAAATGCCATATTTGGTTTTGTTTCAGTCCCTGTAATGCCCAGTCAATTGAGATGAAGTGACATTTAAAAACATAACACATGTGTGGATGGTTTTGTGTTTGTTTGTTCTTGGGAGTGAATGAAAGACCTCTGAGCTGTGAATGTTATCCACTCTGGCATCAACAGACAGGCATCGCTACCTAGCAGACGTCACCACCCAATCACTGCTATCATCTGTGTGTGTGTGTGTGTGTGTGTGTGTGTGTGTGTGTGTGTGTGTGTGTGTGTGTGTGTGTGTGTGTGTGTGTGTGTGTGTGTGTGTGTGTGTGTGTGTGTGTGTGTGTGTGTGTGTGTGTGCCCAATGAAGGCTAATTTAGCGTGACGGTGGAGATGGCGGGTATTGTTGCTGGGCAGGTGAGCTAATACACCTTTTCTCAGAAAGAGGTGGGTCCTGAGGGGGAACACGTATACAAAACCAAACCTCTGCAGCTTTATGAAGACAAGTAACAAGAGAAGGACAGAAAAATAGATGTATTTAACGTATTTTAAATGGCACTGTTGGTTGGTCCACACATTTGGTTCGATTCAAATATCTCAACACCTATTAGATGTATTGATGTGACATTTTGTGCAGACATTCATGTTCCCAAGAGGATTTATTCGTATGACTTTCGTGATCATCTGACCTTTTTTTTTAGTGCCAACAGCAGGTTAAGTTTTACATTTTTTACTGAAATATCTAAAAATATACTTGATTTATTAGCACCAAATCTTGTACAGTACAGGTACTATTTTTTCCCGGACAATGTTTCCCAAATACTTTTCCTTTTGGTATTGACTGAATTTCTCAACATACTCAATATATCTTAATTTAGACAATGTACCTGAGCACATTTGGTAATCTCCTGACCACCAACAGGTCAAGTTTTTCACATATTATGTATATGATATATCATATCTCACCATCTACTTGATAAATTGGCATACAATTGTTCATGTATACCGTTGTTTATTCTGCCTAGACAATGTTTTCTAATGCTTGTCCTTTTGGTATTTTTTGGAATATCTCATAGCTTTTGGGTGGATTGCCTTGATAAATAGTGGTTCAGATATTTGTTTCCCCTCAAGATGAATTCTAAGGACTTTGCTGATCCTCTTAGTTTTCCTTTAGTGTCAAAAACAGGTAATTTCACTTACTTATTGCAACACCTCTCTCAACATCTACTTCATGGATAGGCACCAAATCTTGTAAAGGTGTTCAGTTTTCCCACATGAATTCCTGAAATATCTCAACATCCACTCAATAGATTGATATCAAATTTTGCACAGACATAAATTATTCCTAGACAATGTACCTTAGCAAATTTGGTGACCTTCTGACTTTTCCTCTAGCGCCACCAACAGGTCAAACTTTAGTAACATATCTCAACATCCACTTGGATTCGCACCAAATCCTGTACAAGGGTTCATTACTCCCACAGAATGCGTTTCATTTTCTTGTTGAAATATCTCAACAACTATTGGCTTGCCTTTTCACAATTTGATTCAGACATTTAAATTCCCCTCAGGATTAATTATATGGACTTTGGTGATCCTCTGAATTTTCCTCAAGCGCCACCAACTCTTATCAGCACGTGAAATGTTTGATACCATTCGGAAAATGTAATCGAATGGTCACATAATATAATAGATTTTCATATTTATTTGGCACTACGTGTGTGTGTGTGTGTGTGTGTGTGTGTGTGTGTGTGTGTGTGTGTGTGTGTGTGTGTGTGTGTGTGTGTGTGTGTGTGTGTGTGTGTGTGTGTGTGTGTGTGTGTGTGTGTGTGTGAGATTGACAGGTGTCTGATACCCATGGCCCTCTCACAGCTGTGAGGGCCCCGCTGCAGGGTATTAGGCTGATAGATGGATGATTAGAGATCATTAGAGGTGAAGAGGGGGAGAGGGGGCACAGCTGTTGCTGCTAACTATTATTACCCACAATGCAGCACCAGAGGGGAGGCTCTCTGTGGAGTGGGCTCACACACCTGTGGCCTCCTGCTGTGTGGATACAGCGACAGAGTGTGTGTGTGGGTCAAGATATTCAAGCATGAACACGGCAAACATGCACTTTGTACGACCACAGAATCAGAGCCTTTTCTTGTGTTATTACTCAGGGTGTCTCTGCCATGAAGAGAGCGACAAAAGGAGAAAAGAATCTAAAGAAGATGAATTTAAAAGACTTAGCAGCATGCTAGTTTCTCTTAGAGTGTGTTAATTAGCCGTAAATACAAAGAAAAGTCAAAGCTGATGTGAATATCATCATTACAAATCATTTCATCTGGACATGATGTTGGCACTAGATGATCACCAAACGTATGAGTATTGATCCTAAAAGGAACCTGACTTTCTGGGCCATAAATCATGGGAATTTATCAAATATTTCCCCCAAAAAAGCCCTAAAAGGAAAAGTCAATGGATCACCAAAGTCACTAGGAGTCATCGTCGGAGAATCATTAATGTATGTTCATGACTTGAAGCCAATCTATGGATTTATAGTTGAGATGCTTTAATAAATACAGAAAGCAGAATTCCTCAGGATGGATCATCTTGGAAATAACATCAACGTTTTCTAGTGTTATTACTCTGATTTTCCACTTGAAACGCTTTGTCAGAGTTCACTGCACAAAACCCAATAATGCCCTTTAAGCTGGAATAATTGATGGAGGCAGGAAGTGCAGATGTGAGAAGAGCAAAGGGTAGAGCTGTGAGTTCTTAAAGGAGCGACGTCCCACGGGAGCTTTGCCATTGAGCCGCAGAGTGGCGGGCAGCTGGTGGGCTCGTGGCTTTGCTGTTCTTTACGTCAACGCTAATGCACCGGAGAAACAGAAGGCAGCGGTGGAAGTCACTCGAGGGGCGACATTGAAACAAACAGTAAACAACAGCAGACATTCAATTAGCCAAATGTTACGGCAAGATTAACAACTGCTTGTCAGGACAAAAGCCTTTCATGGGACTCCTTGGCGAACATGTCTTGTGACATTTCAAGTTGATCAGAAGACTTTCAGATGTTGCTTTGGAGAGGCTGGAAACCGCAGTTGTGTGTGTAGGATTTGAACATGTGTGTTTGAGAGAGAGTGGATTAATTCGGTATGAAGCCTCACAGACTGCAGAGAAATGAAACATGGCTGATTCATCTGCAAAATGAAGGCTGTGTGAATTAAAAATGGCATGGGTTGCACAGGGTCAGATTTGTCTCATCCGATCTGGCTCTTTGTCAGGCGAGATCTTCAATTCGAGAAGGCAAACAGCTGCTGTGATTAAAAATAAATCGCACTCAGCATTTCTCTAAACCCTGGAATAACTAATCTGGACTGGGACATGAAATATACATGAGGGCAAATGTAATGATTTCATCCATCAAAGGATTTTACTCAAACACTTTAAACCAAAGTCTTGCAAACACACAGAGAGAGAAGGAGGATTGTTTCAACAGAGATGCATCCAGTAATGATGAAGATAATATTAGTTTAAGGAGTCACCTGGGGGAATGTCTCTGAGTTTGTTCCATTTGTTTGTATGTTTGAGTCAAGCGTAAATATATCTTCGTCTCAAATTTGGAGTTTTATGGAGGTGGTTTCCATTGTCCTACATATTTTCATATACAATTAACAAGCTTCCCATTGATATCAGGAGAGTAGAAAGTCAACACATCTTCCGTTGCAGGCTAAATAACCACCTGTTTCAACTGCAATAAAATTAAGCCTTTTATGGTTTTGTGTCCTGGGGAATAGAGTCATTTGACAGCTTGTGTCCATGTGTAAAATGGGTGAAAGAAACGGTGTAATTACAAGGTAATATGTGTGTAAAATTGGTGTTTCAAGGGTGTAATATGGTCATATAATACCAGTCTTATATGGGTTTAATAAAAGTGTAGCATAGGTATGATAAGGGTTTAATAGGAGTGTAATAATGGTGTTACATGGTTGTAATAAAGGAGAAATACTGGTCTAATACGGGTGCAATAGGGTTGTAATGTTCTTGGTGATCCTCAGTTATTCTTGTCACGCAGCAGTGAGCAGCTCTGATTGTTGGGTTTCAGACGGAGGAACATCAGAGGTCATAAGATCAACGTTTGCTTCCCTGAGGCACTGCTCGGTCTCCGTCAGTTCTGTGATGGTGTTGGGTTGGGAGGAGGTCTGAGTGTGTGTGTGTGTGTGTGTGTGTGTGTGTGTGTGTGTGTGTGTGTGTGTGTGTGTGTGTGTGTGTGTGTGTGTGTGTGTGTGTGTGTGTGTGTGTGTGTGTGTGTGTGTGTGTGTGTGTGTGTGTGTGTGTGTGTGTGTGTGTGTGTGTGTGTGTGTGTGTGTGTGTGTGTGTGTGTGTGGAGAGGACAGATCAGCCCTGAGGCCATCCCCAGGTACAAGACCTCCATCCTGCCCAAATCGGATGCTTCCTGACAGAGGACGGGAACACATGCTGGAACAGGTCAGTGATGAGAAAGTAAAAGTAGTACTGGTGCTAATGAGCAAACCAAGTATCAGTCGGATACTGGCTAAAATCTTTGATTCGGATATCAGAGAGAAACACAATGGACTTCAATACAATGCATTGGCCTTTTACTATGTCAACAATGTCATTAGGGTATAGGCTACACAGGTTATATCCGGCATTTCAAGCGTGAATTCTTAATTTTTCTAAAAACTCTTCTATTTTTATAACTTAAAGTGGACCTATCATGCTATATTTGAATAATATAGTGTAGGACCATACCTATATAAGGCATATTTATACTTTTTTTTTTTCAAAATACCAAACAGATCATGCATTTTAGCCATGCCTCATTTTGCTCAATTTGACATTTTTTAGCTCTGTTTTTGCAAGGGCAGATTCAGTGAGAACAGCACCATCTACAGGCCTGGCATATGTACTACAGCGTCTCCAGCGCTTTCGAACGGCGATGGCCGTGGCTGTCTCCTCCTGATTGGTGGAGTTGGCCCAATAGCCGTAGCGCCACCGTCCTGACGTCAGGACAGTGTTCAAATCTGGATCAGTTTTTATCAGATCCGTTGCAGCCCCTTTTTTAGAGATTTGGGTATGGAGGAAAATAGAGAGGGTTGTGTTTTCTGACACTTGGTGAGTTCCCTGGAACACCGGGGACACATATTCATGTATAAAAGACGTACAGAAGTGCATTTTGCATGATAGGTCCCCTTTAAAATTCAACTTTTGCACAACATTGCACTTTTAAGTAAAAGGCTGAATGGTGCTTCCCAATCAAAATGGCTGCTAAATTCAGTTGAATTACTAAAGAATAAAGACTTAATTTTGCAAGGTAGTAGTTCTTTTGGTTTTACTGAATTTTTTTTATTTATAAATCTGGGTTAATCCCGTTCCACCTCTTCATTGACAACCAATAAACACCAGGACCATCGAGTCATCAGTCAATGACTCACGTAACATTGAAATAAACTATTTAATAAATGTATAATAATTGCAAATGTGTCGCTCACTGTACTCTTTGGGACGTCCTTGTGTCTTTTAAACATGATTGTCAGCATAGCAAATCTGTAAAATGGAAAACTATCACTTCTCTTAAGCCTTTTTTCCCCAGCTAAAATGTTGTGAGATTACAGAAAAAACACGTGTTACCAATATCATTAAACAGTGTGTCGGTTCTAGTAAGAGTCCTACATTACTGTAAACCAGCAAAGACCTGCAGATAAATGAAATCAAGCAAACATTGATTTGATCATTTACACCTGTGCACACATCATACATTGATGAGTCAAAATGTCTTCAGATTTCATTTGACGCTTAAGGCTTTTCAGTCACATAAGTCTTGATGTTCGTTAATCTTAACCCAGTCCTTATAATTTCCAGTCTTTACCTAAAGTGTCCCAGCAGCGTCCTGTCAGTCAGTAACTTCCTGTTTAGACATGTGTGACTGTTTGGTGTTGATTTGTCCATTAGGCATTAACTACATCAGTGGCTTATTGGGCATCTCGTCCTGGTTGAACGGACAGCTGTCACTTATTCTCTCCGAGTGTTTGTCTTAATACGTCCAAACGATCGGTCCGCACGGCGTCACCGTCCCTCTCCTGCTATTCATTCAGAACTAAGACAAACAAGAAGCATTCAAATATTTACTACTGAGAAAATAAGTGATGAGCGAGGTGTGTGTGTACTAATGTAGCTCTGTGTGTGAGTGTGTGTGTGTGTGTGTGTGTGTGTGTGTGTGTGTGTGTGTGTGTGTGTGTGTGTGTGTGTGTGTGTGTGTGTGTGTGTGTGTGTGTGTGTGTGTGCGTGTGTGCGTGTTAATAAACTAAAAGGATGATGAACACGCAACTTCAACTGTACTGTACTTCGCACGATTTCCCTCACCAATAAATCATCATTCCCATCTTATCACATATTTTACAGAAGACACACACACACACACACACACACACACACACACACACACACACACACACACATACCATGTATACATCACTTCAGGGGACATTACATTGACTTACATGCATTTCCTGGAGACTTATCCTAACCTTAACCATAACCAACACATGCATAACCCTTACCCTTAACCTAACCCCAACCCTTACCCTTAACCTTACCCTAACCCTAACCCTAACCCTTACCCTTAACCTAACCCTTACCCTTAACCTAAGCCTTACCCTTAACCTAACCCTTACCCTTAACCTAACCCTTACCCTTAACCTAACCAAGTCTTCACCCTAAAATTAATTATTCTCCTCATGGGGACCTCCATTTTGTCCCAATAAGGCACACGTGACTATGTAAACAGAGTATAGTAATGCTAGGCCACACACACACACACACACACACACACACACACACACACACACACACACACACACACACACACACACACACACACACACACAGTTCCTCTGCAAAGTAGAATGTGAGAAAATTAGAAAACTGAGAAGACTTTCTAGTTTCTGTAATACAAAGTAAAGTTGAAGTTGATGTAGATATCATTAGTACCTTAGTACATCTGAACATGATGATGGTGTTAGATGATTATACCCAACTTATAACATTTGATCCTTGAGGGGAACCATGGTCAAATATCAAGGAAATCCATCCCAAAATGTTCCAGTAAGGAATCGTCTGGGGACCAATAATGTCTGTTTACAATGTGATGCCAACACGTCTTTACGCTCGACTGACAAATCCTTAGTTGCTGTAGAAGTGATGGCGCTGATGCATCGATAGTGAAGTTAATAATGTGATTTCTTTATTGTTTTAGAGTGAAATTAAAAAGGATCAACTTAACGATGGACTTTGGATTCGGGACATCATGCTCACTTCCTGTTTCTTGCATCATACAGACAGGATGGTTCACCTTAAACAACTGGACACGATGTTCAAAGATTGAGACACATTCATTGCTTTAAAAGTTAATAATATGCTTATCAGGCACAGTGTCCTTAAGCTTACGACCGCTATGTGTTCTCCACCTGAGAGAATCTCTCTGCACACAGGAATGGCATTACATTGTTTAATACTGCACCTGCCTTAAAGGGGCGTGTGATCATGTTTTGTGGTGAGCAATTACTTTGTTGTTTAATTTAGAGCAGTTGTTAGACCAGTTACTTTAAAATGCACTTGTAATTGACCTTAATGTGTCATAAAAAACAGCAAATAGAAACTATTGGGTTTAGTGTCTTTCAACAGGGACAATCTTAAGCTACAGATGTTTCAGAGTCACATGTAGAGTTATCAGAGGCTCTAAAAACAGGACATGCCAATTGAGAAAAACCATGCATTTTCTGCACTGCTGCTAGATGAAAGTGCAGAGAAGGATGTTTGTCTCTTGTTGTCTATTTGCTGAAACTGATAAGCTTCATTTGCGTCCAAAATAAAAATAAATCATCTCAAAGAGGAGGTTAAATTAGCGGTCCCCAGAGACTTCCCAGAAGTCCTTACCCAGACGGATGCTCGCACACTGAAGCATCTCCAAAAACCACAGACCTCTGGGTGGTCTCCCA
>NW_022987739.1:30455885-30474056 GCF_902827165.1 Trematomus bernacchii
ATTCAGTCTTGTCAGTTTACTTTGAAATGTGTGTGTGTGTGTGTGTGTGTGTGTGTGTGTGTGTGTGTGTGTGTGTGTGTGTGTGTGTGTGTGTGTGTGTGTGTGTGTGTGTGTGTGTGTGTGTGTGTGTGTGTGTGTGTGTGTGTGTGTGTGTGTGTGTGTGTGTGTGTGTGTCAATGTGTCAGACACATTTAAAGATGTATTATGCATTTAACTAACCGCCATGAGAAGGAATCCAGAAAACAATAAGCAGCCACAAAGCCACAAATACTATTACTGAAACAAATGTCATCACCGTGAGGAAATAACGTCTTCATCAGGACGTCATTTTCCAAACATTATGCTGAGAGAAGATCATTTCCATCCACATGACGTCCCTTTAAAAAGCTTTATTCTGCATAATATTTGTTGGTGGGTTTTTAAACTGATGAGTTTGGACTATTAAGAGGGAAATGTGCATCTCAGTGTTTATCAGTTTGAGTTGTTTTTATAGTTTCCTGGAACATCCATAGAGGCCTCCTTAGTAACAGGATTGTCTGTCCGGTTTGCTTGCAGAGGAATTGGCATTTTTGAATACAATTACCATTCAGAGTGAGTTGTTGGCCACTTATTAGCTTTATCTTGCATAATATCCCCCCTTTACTTACTTAGAGGCTGAGTTGTTTAAATAAGAAGCCAGCAGATTGTCAAAGTTTATTTGTTAATTCCCTGGAACAAAACACAGCGCCCGTCTTTGGTAATAATCCTTTTAAAGTTGTATTCTTTCACTGTATAAACACAGGAAGCTGCATTGTCATCCACAATTTCCAGTAAATTCCACCAAAGACAGCCTCTTGGGCAGGATATTTTTCCAATGTCTGGCTTTCCTTTGATTGCCTTCATGTCCAAATGAAGCAATATTTGGTTCCTGTGGCTGTGCAGTCGTCTCAGCCCCAGCCTCAAGCCGAGCCCGGTTCAAGTTTATACACAATGCACAACATTGTTCAGAAGACAAGGCGCTCTGAACAACTCTGGGAGCTTTTGAACATCAAGAAAACTAGTCACTCCAAGGTCGCATAAACACAAACTCTCAGGGAGGAATGATTCATGCTGAACAGGAGAAATAAATGACAGGTTTCTATTGGCTGGATCGTGAAAATATCAACTCTAGCTATGAAGTAAACAGTGAATCTATTTAAAGGGCCTGTGTCTTACAGTAAGTGCCTTTTTTCTAAGCGCCAGTGTATTTTTACTATTGTTTCCAATAAGGAGAGAGCTGTCACATGCAGCCACCTTGAAAATAAAAAGGTGCAACCAGTCTTTTTGTAAGAGCACATCAGTCAAAGTCAACTTTATTGTCAATCTCAAAATATGTTTGTACACAGAAAGATCGAAATACTGTTTCCCACAGTCCCGAGCAGGGGCGGACTGGGACTAAAGATCAGCCCGGGCATCTCGACCGGCCCACTTCGGTACCACTAGTATATTGTCAACGCGGGGGGGGGGGGGTGTATTAGCCGGCCGGCCCACATTGTCCGACCGGCCCACTTCGGTACCGGCCCTTCGGGATTCGGCCCAAACTTCCTGGTGGCCAGTCCGCCACTGGTCCCGAGGTATAAAAAACTAACACATTAATATGCAAGAAGACTCAATAATTTACAAAAAACACAAGATAACCGTTTAAGTAAGCAAGGATATATATAAAATATATATATATGTATATCTTAACTGTTACGAATATACGATACGATAATTACCATATACTTTATTGTCCCCATAAACACATTTGTTGTGGAGTCCGTCCTGCTGTTCCACACATACTACAAAGAAAACAATAAATACATTGACATATTAACACATGACTTACATATACACCTACTGACAATGGCGAAAAAGAAAGAAAGGCCTGTTTTTAAATGTGTCTTTCAGATGGAAACTATGAGAACAAAGACTAACAAAAAAGCTCATTTGATTGAGCAGATTGGACCGTGGGTGTTTTCTGTCGTTGAGGCCATACTATTATCCTCGTATGCCGATTGTCCTTCTTGTTATACGGCTGTCAGAGAAAGAGGTGAAGCTCCTTCATACAAAGTGTGAGAGCTAGGATCTTCTGGTTGGTGTTCATGGTGAAAAATCCATGTTTGACAAATGTATTAAATCAAATTGAAAGATAAAAGCAAAGGGGGGAAGCTAGTCTGTCCTCTAAAGGCAGTGATACCTTTTCAACATATCGCTAGGAACCTTTTCTTTATGAAACGCTGGGAGGATGCTCTGCTCAGTGCCTGGTGGACACAGAGACTCTTCCTGTAGCTGACTTCAGGTCAGTTATCCTGCAGCAGAGATACAGGTAGACGGGCTATTTTAGGGGGAAGTATGGAGAAACATCGGTGTCTCTCAGCAGGTGTGATTATCCCGCTGAGAGCTGATTGTCTGCAGCCAGAGGAGACACGCTGAGAGGGAAACGCTTCCTCCCTCCTGCTCATCACCAACACTTAGACTCTATTGTTTACTGAGACTGAGACACACACACACACACACACACACACACACACACACACACACACACACACACACACACACACACACACACACACACACACTCACACTCAAGTGCCTCTCTAAATAGTTTCAACTGTGATGAGGTGTTGGCAGGGTGGAACAATCTCGGTGTTTAACCTGCCACTAGGGGTTGGGTCAAGTATTGTGTGTGTGTGTGTGTGTGTGTGTGTGTGTGTGTGCGCGTGCGTGCAGGCGTGCGTGCGTGCGTGCGTGCGTGTGTGTGAGAGAGAGATGCATGAGTAGCTGATCTTAAGGTAGCTTGTCGTTAGAGCCATTTTATTTCACTAAAGTTAATTTTCAGCTGGTTCCAGATCGACAGGCCGTGTGTGTGTCTTGGTTTTGTTAAGTTTCTGTAGTTTCTTAAAGTCACCAATTAAAGGAAACACCTCCACAAACATCTTTGGAGCCAGAGATACTTATGTTAAGTGGTGTAAAGAGTTAGCTGTGTTATTTGGTGAGTGTTGTTTCAGGTAAATATCGATAAAATCTGATGTTTAAATCCTGTCAGATGGCAACCATAGCCAAACACAACATGGTTTATAATACTCACAAACAGGAAATCTGCAGCTGAAAATAGTCCCCACTAAATGCACTTTTACGTTAGACTTTGTTGTGCGACCAATGAACTTCAATATATATCTGAAGCTTTTATAAACCATAGATATATAACTGAACTTCTCCTGCAGGAAAGAGTCCTAAAACCATTTCCCTCCTCTCGGGTCAAAGGGTTTGCCTGAAATGCAGCGTGGTTAACACAAGCTTAAGAGATTTTGACACTTATAATAAAATATGTCAGTAAATACCACACTGGCCATTGCATTTCTGCATTTTCAAAATTAATTAAAAATGGGGTGTTGTGAAGATTATCTAGCCGGACAAAACACTTCTAAATGTTTGCCAGAGAGCAATGGAAAAATCCTATCCTTTTTTTGTTAAATTGATGAAAAAAGTTAACTTTATCGAATCATTCTCAGGACAAGGTTGTTGTTTTTAACGTCTGCAGGGTAAACTTGGACTTATACTAGTTAAATAAGAGATAAAATATAACATAAATATACTATAAGTAAAGTAAGAAAGAAAGAAAGAAATATAAATTAGGCAGTAGATGCAAATGAATCAACTCAATGTCAACAGTAATGTAGTTTCAGAGGTGAAATATACTTATATTAATAAAAATGTAACATTTAAAGTGGCCCTATTTTGTTAATTTTCAGGTTTCATATCAGTATGTAGTGTCTCTACTTTAAAGAGTCCTCTCCTGCTGATGTTCAGGTGTATATCAGTATGTAGTGTCTCTACTTTAAAGAGTCCTCTCCTGCTGATGTTCAGGTGTATATCAGTATGTAGTGTCTCTACTTTAAAGAGTCCTCTTCTGCTGATGTTCAGGTGTATATCAGTATGTAGTGTCTCTACTTTAAAGAGTCCTCTCCTGCTGATGTTCAGGTGTATATCAGTATGTAGTGTCTCTACTTTAAAGAGTCCTCTCCTGCTGATGTTCAGGGTGTATATCAGTATGTAGTGTCTCTACTTTAAAGAGTCCTCTCCTGCTGATGTTCAGGTGTATATCAGTATGTAGTGTCTCTACTTTAAAGAGTCCTCTCCTGCTGATGTTCAGGTGTATATATCAGTCTCTACTTTAAAGTGTTTGGGAGAGAAACTCCCTCTGGAGGGAACACAGGGATTTTAGCCTTTGCTACTATTTACATGCACTAAAACCTAAATAACTATATATATATTTACTCTAGGCTTGGCCCAGCTACAATAAGCGTCTTTTGTGTGATGGATCCATAAAAACAGTGATAAATAAAGACAAGACGATATTTGAATTCACAAATTTTAATTCACTTCAACGCTGGATGAACTCAGATTTCATTGGAACTGCATTAGAGTCTAACCCTGATTCCTGTCATACAGAAAAGCACATCATCATCATCATCATCATCGCAGTGATTAAAGTCGACGTAATCATTAAAAGGCAGGTCATCTGTTCGAGTGTAGCAGCCAAACAACATGGACACTATCCATCCTCAGAGATTATTTTTTTTGAACATACTGTATACTTGTACACAACAGACACCAAGCAAAGGAAAAACAAATCATTTTAAATACTCTTGTGATTGACTTCGCCTGGCACAATGAACTGGTTTCACTGAGTTGTCCAAAAAAAAGGATAAAACAGAACAGCACTCCTCTGATACTCCAAACTGGCTCAAACACTTACAAATAAAAAGTATATCAATAACAATTTATCCCGTGTCGGGTATGTACAGACATCAAAAGTGAGTCAAACCTGCCACTTTTTTTTTTTAAATGGCTCAAAAAAGTAGATTGTCATCAACAGTTTTCACTTTGTTATTTAACTATTTGCGATTTTTTGGGAAACAGAACTCTAAAAAAGGCGTACATTAATACAACATGACGGGACTTTTATTTTCCACCCACTAATACTCAGTAACTGGTTCTTTTTATTTCCTTTTCCTCTCCTTCTTCTTCTTCATTTAGAGCGCTCTTAATGTCTCTTGTGTCCCAAAACCAACGCCCAGTTCTTAAAAAAAACGATATTTAAAAACCATGGAAATAAAAAAAACTTTAAAATAGCACGCAATGACAGCAATCCTAACCATAATAACAACAATAATAACAATAATGATAATAATAATCATGGATAAAGATAGCAATAAATAGGGTTGGTGAAGTTTAAGTGCGGGGAGGTGTGGTGAAACACGAGACTGTGGGCACCAATTAGAGGGAGGGAGAAGGGGGGAGAGGGTGAGATGGAGAGAGGAGAGGACTACCGCACATAAAGTGACTGATTGTTTGGTTTGCTGAATCCTCCGCTCTGTCCTTGGCATTTTTCTCGCCCGCACATTTGCAGGGCGTGGGTTTGCACACGAGTGTCCCTGAACGCCACATCCTCTGTCCACTGTCATTTTGAAAAAACCTCTCACTTGCTTTTAGTCTAAACTCATTGAGTCCTATTGTGAACATGGAAATGTTGAGTACCCTAAAGTGTTATGATAGAAATGTATAGCAAGGGTCCACAGCACATAGAAACAGCCGGATGCTAACTTTAATATGTTCGGCAATTTGAACAATTAGCATAAGTTGCGTTATTAACATTTATTGGCATTAGTGCGGACAATAGTTATTAAATGGCTTGGCCGAATTGGACAATTTTGGAGTGGTTTTGGGGGTTATTGAGGATGCTGAATACATTTCTGACATTTTCAGGATCAAAAAAGGCAGTTTTAACCAGAAAGAGGGCATATTTGTACTTTCTGTAGGCTGATTTTTGTGAATTTTGTGTCAATTTTAAAGTTTTAGTGGACTCTGGATCATTTGGATGGGACAGATTGCTTAATTATTTGAAAGAAAGTTGTCCATAGTAGAGAAAATAAATGTGCTCACTATGGTCGCAACACTACTCATGATAGTCCATATCAGCCCACATAGTGAACAAATATGTCCACTTCTTTGGTTAAAACTGCCATTTATGATCCTGAACATTTCAGAAATGGACTCAGGACCCTCAACAACCCCCAAAACCATTCCTAAATTGTCCGAATCGACCAGGCAGTTTTTGAAATATTGTTTACATACAGTACGCTATAATGCTACTTCATGTTAATTAACGCAACTTGTGCTAATTTCGCAAATTGCCCAACATATGTGAGTTTACTTGGGACCTGCACTATACATTTTTAACACAACACTTAGGGCTACTACTCATTTCTGGGTCCACAATGCTGGCAACTAGACTGTTTTGTGAGCAATAAGACGAGAAGGAGGCAAGAGTTCATCATCCAGTAAAGGTGTCGTTTTGAACAGTAAGTGCTTGAAAGGTCTGGTAGTGATTCTGGAGTGTGAAGGGTTTTCGTGGTGGTCATTTCCTTAATTTTTTACAATGAAATGTTCTGTCCACGTTCTCAGGCAGGCGACAGCATTAGCAACATCAGTGTGTGTCCTGAGGATTATTTGGATTGTATTGGCCCCTGGGATCCAGTCTATAAACGTCTCAGAGGGGCAAATTCAACCCGGCATGTTAGGAAATATGTGACTGTGCTCAGACTTCAGAGGAACAGGACATTTTTCTGGCAGATCTGATGAAATCCCGCCTCCTTGGAGTGTTTCTAGAAAGTTCGGTTGTGGAGATTTTAGTCTTGTATTTATGAGCAGCAACCTGTTAATAAGTGAGTGAATTATTCTGGGGGTTTTTTCAGAAGAAATTCCTTCCACAGTTTCACAACCTGCTGTCTTTTTGCTGAGGTAATTTCACACATCAGGTGTCTCTTACACAATTTCATCCTGATGTTTTTTTTGGCGTTCACCTCTTACGCAGTTTCTCCAACCCAGTCTCACAAAAAAACGTGAAATAGCGACGTTGGTGGTATATTCACAAATAACCCGCTCAAGACGTGACATGAATACAATATTTTTTCCTATTCATTTCTAATGACCGTGTCCAAGTCACGTGATCGTAAACTTTCCCAGCGTGGAAAAACATGGCGGCCATTGTAGGATAGTTTGGCCATTATAATGCTTTTTGATTACATTTCTAGCGAGAAGTGTAAATTGTACTGTTAGAATCTACGTCCAGTGGATGTGTAGGATCTATAGCTTGATAGATATTACAAAGATTATTTGAGGTCTCACCAGGAGAACGTTAATATACTACGTCTTTCCCCCTATTCATTTCTATTGACCAGCGTCCATGTCAAGTTATCGTCAACTCTGAAAACCGTGAAAACAGTATTTCCGGTCTTACTAAGGTGGTTGCTAGGGACGCATATCATTCCCCTCACTGTTGAATGATCTTACAGTGATATCTGCAGTACTCATCAACTAAAAAACATCAGTTTGTCCTTTGTTAATTACATTATTCATGTCACGTCTTGAGAGGGTTATTTGTGAATAGACTACGTTTTGCCCTGTGGACCAACGTAGCTATTTCACGTTTTTGTTGTGAGACTGGGTTGGTTTCTCTTACAGCCATCTTCCTCTCCTCTCTCTCCGTCCTCTCTTCTCTTTGAGTCTGTCTTTTACCTCTGATAGTCCCTTTCCTCTTTGGGACTGGACGAGGAACTTCCTGATCCTAAAAGTCCTCCAGATCGACCGTGATTCTGGTCCTTTCCCTCCTCCTGAGCCATGTTTATCGACTGGCTGGAGGAGTTTTGTGGCTGGTTTTGCCCCCCTGTGTTCCCATTATTCCCCTCTGAGGTCTGGTAGATTTCCTCCGCTCCGTCCTCGCTGGACTCCGGGTCCTCGGAGCCCGACAGCAGTTCTTCTTCTCTGTATTCGCTGACGTCCACCCCCCCGCTGGCCGCCGCGCCCTCGCTCAGCTCCTTCAGGCGGCCGTGGTGCTTCACGTGGTACCGCTGGTTCTGGAAGAACTTGATGATGGTGTGTTTGGGCAGGTCCAGCTGAGCGGACAGGGTGTGGATCGCCTCCTGGTCCGGGTACAGGCCCACGTCCTGGATGAAGCTCTGCAGGATGCCCAGGGCCTCCAGGGAAATCTGGAATACATGGATAGATAATGGGAATTAAAACCAGTTGCTATAACTAGCGATGCCCCAAACTTTATCGGACAATCTTCAGCAAAAATGTGGGATTTTCGGCACTGGTCACCAACAAAAAACCTACAAGACTGATTAGTTTTTAGCTCAAAATGTTACATTGTGAGCGATTTGCAGCACTCTCCTGCTTGGCTAAATGACGAAGCTAACAGCTAACATTAACAGAAACAGCATTGAGTTACATTATGATACTTTTAAGCTCAGTTCAGGTAAATGTAATATTGGAAAAAGGTACTATCATGACAGGTTCAAATGCAACGTTGTGTCTAGTTTTTCACAGGAAACTTTCATCTTTGCAGTTGTTATAGGAGATGTTTTGTTATGCAATATTAAATAGATATTGGAAAGTGAATATTAACCTGTTTTAGTGCCCAACACTAGCTCTAAGCCTTTTATAATCCATCAATAAAACTAATAATGTCAAGATTTGATACTTTGATGCATTCATTGATTTCTTATAGGGTGACATTTTTAATTCTTGGCATTTTCTTGCAGGAATGTGGTGAAAAAAGTAGGTTTGTAGCTTTGAATACCGGCGTCTTAAACAAAACAACAGAAAGGATTGGCCTATCGATCTGGGGATATTTAGCCAAAGTGCATAATAATGACTTTATGAATCCTGATAATAGTCGTGAACATCAGACTGTACCTTAGTGCGTGATCGGGGCTTCTTGTTGCCCCCTGCACTGCCTCCAGAGTTGGGTTGACCCCCTGCTGATATCTGAGCCCCTTCCTCAATCTGCGGGACAGATAACTGCTCCTCACGCATCGGAGACACACGGAGCTCCTTCATCTGGGCAGGAGGTGGCCTGTGGAGAGCCTGGCGAGAAAAACAGAACAGCTGATTGATTAACGGGGCACAGTGACCCCTGATCAAGACTCAGGCAAATCTAACATCATGCTGTCTGTGTAAACAAAAGAGTAATGGCAAACAGTTTGAGTCAAGTGATTGACATGGTATCATTGGGGTTAAAAAAATCCTCATGACACGATGGAAACCCCCACATACTCTATTTATTCATCTGTAGATATCATCATTTCATAATGTATTTGTCTCAACAGCACCTTTAAACAATTACAGGCTGTCAAAAGCGCTGCCAAACTTGAGATATCCTTAATTTAAAATGTGTGGATATATGGACACCTAGATATGTGGAAAGGTGGTTCATGCCAAACTTGTGTATAATTATGAAATATTATGTCAAATGTGAGTGATCGGGGTATGCAAACCAAAAATATGAAACAACCCTGATACTTAATGTACAAAATGCATTCCTTTGACTTTCACTTAACCAAATCTCTCTAATTTCAACATCTGGATGCATTTGTAAGACAACATATCACGCATACTATTATGATACGATAATACTTTAATGGTCAGATCAAGTCTGAAATGCTCCTTGCATCACAGCAGCTCCATGTGTAACATCAACAGACACAACACATGAAAAACAAACAACAAACATTGAACATAACAGCACGATCACTGAGAGAAAACCTGCTCAGAGCCTTCAGCGTGCATTTGATCTGGATTCAGCTCTGTGTTTACTGAGATGATTGACTGGAGCACAAAGGATGCTTCAGTCTGACTTTATTGAAACGCGGGATTATATATTACTTATTATTTCCTGAGTATAATGAGTAGCTGATAGTGACCTTGCATGATGCAACGCTTCTTATAAAACACAGTAACCTGCAGCACACAGTAGCCTCCTCAGGGTGAGAAGTGTGTATTAACCCGCTCCAAACGGCCCTCTGTCCAATATACCTTTGACCTAATGGTGTAAGATTAGCTCCAGTAAAACGCCAACCACCTGTCAGCCGGGAAGTGTCTTATTTACAAACTTGTGACACCCCATCACTATTTAACCAGGACACTGAAGGTGGGGTGTGGACGGGAAGAGGGAGGACACTTTAAACATAAATTGTTGGATTACAACGATTGCTTTGCTTCTAATTTGATAGAAGACGACAAGGAAACATGCAGAAAAAGTTGCCCTAAGCTTTGTTTAAAGCACTTTGAATTGCCGTGTTGCTGAAATATGCTGTATGAATTAACATGCATACCTTGCCAGATTATTAAACTATTCGTATATTAAGTTAAGACAAAGTAGGCGGCATGATTATGTGTATATGCAAAGAAAGAAAAAGGCAATTTGTAGTGTGTTTCATAGAGAAAAAATATCCTTAAACGAGTCCCTCAGCCCTTTAAAGATTATTATTATTTTTTGATTATTATATAATTTGTAGGTTTATTTTAAACCCAAGTTAGGAAAGTAGAGTTTATTTTTTACTGGTTGGTCATTCATACAACTGGTGCATGAATTACTGGAAGAGGATGGACTTTAAATGGCTGCTGGTAAAACAATTGATCCACTTGAACATTAACGTGGGGAAAGATTAACTTTGAAGGATTGCTTGTATTTTATCGTCTCAGATTTTCAGTAAGTTATGTTAATGTGAAGCATGTTTGCAGCAACATTTATATATATTTGTTCTTATTTTACAAGGGCTAGGAAGGTGTAAAGAGCAGTGGCGAGCCGTGACTTTTATACCCTCTGACCCCCACCCCTTCCCTCGAAAATAAATAAAATAATGAGTTATTACGTCACAGCGTATACTTCAGCGGAATATCAAAACAACGGCCCAGGGTGCAAAACGCATCAATGTGTGTGTGTGCATCAACCCTCTACCACACAAAACAACACCTGGGAACCCCATTTGTGTTCTTTGAAATTGAAAATGATATTGCATTGTGTTTGTTACTTTCGTTGCAGTTGTATGCCTTAAGTGTCATTTGGCATGCTTTTATTTTTGAAGGCGAGTTTACACTGTTGACAGGAATTTATTGTTGCTATGGAAACAAGAAAAGCTTCACAGCGGGCGGAACTTGTCATAAAGTCCGCCCGATAATAAAACCCACCCATTTAGAGGGAAGATATGATTGGTCAATTGTACTGTCATTTGACATTACTCTCTCCTTCAGTTACTATAGCGGGCCCTCTGTGAATTCACAGCAGGACCACCAATCAGCTCACAGTACCTCGCAGAGACGAGCTTCTTTCATTTAACCCTTCACATTCAAACAGAAACTGAATAGGCAGATTCGAAGGATTTATTTCTTTGGAAATGTTATTTTAAATACAATTAAATCAAGTTATATTGGTAAAACTAATGAAAAATATATCTAAAAAAATATATATTTTTAAAAATGTTTTTAAATATTATTTTGTAGAATATCTTAGGCCCTCAGAGAGATATAATATAAAGTGTACATTGTAAGGGATTCACTTTAAATGATTGTAACCGTATTATTATTGAGTTTAAACCTATGTAATGCAGGTTTTGACGGTGTTGCAGACGGAGCTCAATGTGTTTTCAGCAAGATTTATCACCAGGATTAAAAATAAAATCCCACAAGAAAGGCTAATAAGATGTAAAGAGAGTAAATAATAAAGGGTTCAAATATGTCGGTTTTTCTGGAAGCAATAGATACAACCGAACGATTACACTGAGAGGATGAACTTTAGATGATTGTATCAGGATAGTTATAGTTTCAAGGTTTATGTAATCCAGGTTTTGACAGAGCTCAATGTTTATCTGGCTTTAAGCAAGATTTATCAACATGTTTTTTAATCACATGAGAAAGGCTTGTAACTACCAAAGAAAGACATCTAAATGGTAACAATCAACGTAGGTGTCTGTTAATCTGATGGGTGGAGCTCTTGTTGTCCTAGTGGGGGTCCACAGAGGTGGGAAGTAGTGGAGTACAAATACTTCGTTACTTTACTGAAGTACATTTTTCTGGTATCAGTACTTTACTCCACTACTTATTTCTCTGACGACTTTTTACTTTTACTTCTTACATTTTGAACACAAATACCTGTACTTTCTACTTCTTACATTTTGAACACAAATACCTGTACTTTCTACTTCTTACATGTTGAACACAAATACCTGTACTTTGTACTTCTTACATGTTGAACACAAATACCTGTACTTTCTACTTCTTACATTTTGAACACAAATACCTGTACTTTCTACTTCTTACATGTTGAACACAAATACCTGTACTTTCTACTTCTTACATTTTGAACCCAAATACCTGTACTTTCTACTTCTCTCATTTCCCAAACAGGCTGGTTCCTTTAGTTTGAATGTGTGTTTGGTGGCGTGATCATTATTATTTAGAGTCATTGCGTGCCTATTGATTTGAACACGATCCGTGTATCCATCACTTCCTGGTCTTCTCTAAAGAAGAGGGACCAATGAAAACGTTGTCATGTTGCCGTTGTTCAGCATGGAAACATTCATTAGCTAACAATGACATTATTGTTCTATTAATATAAAGGGAGGTCAGGTACTCTTTAAAACAGCTGCTAGTTATGGGTACTTTTTACTGAAGTACATTTCAAAGCCCTCTTTACTTTTACTTAAGAAGTTTAGTCAGTACTTCTACTTTTCACCAGAGTATTTTTAAACACGAGTATGTGTACTTCTACTTGAGTAAAGGATGTGTGTACTTTTGCCATCTCTGGGGGTGCAGCGTGGTGCAGATGCAGCGTGGTGCAGATGCATTGGTGGGGGGGTGCAGATGCATTGTGGGGGGTTCTCTGGTTGTTTGTCAGGCTGTTTTTCAGCGTTGTGGTCGTGTCCCGCCTCTCCCTCTAACAGCAGGGAGGGGCCTCCCCACTGGAATGCCCAGCTATAAATCTGCGGCGCATTAAAATTAAAGGACCCACATAAAGATAATAGTCATTCGCTTTTCTCTCCCTTCTATTCAATAATAACAGGGTATTACTTAAATAATATTGAGGGCAGGCCAGACCATGAAATTGCACCGATTTGGTTCGCAGGGGCTTTATTTCCAGCGGGTGGAATGACCAATTTACAGGAAAACAGTACGTTTTTCCTTTTTTTTTTGGGTCATTTTTCTCTCTACCTCCTTCCCCCCCAATCTTCTGAGATATGTACCCCTGCCCTAATGAGGACCACACAGCCACAAACATCCCCCGAACAAACTCCCTGAGACACTTAATAACTAAATTGAGGGTAAACCGTGGAGGGGATTGTGAAACAAACCCCACCTCCACCCACAGAGCTTCATAATTTCTCTGCTTATTTGGGCTAACAGCAAAAGGTCTCTTGGACCAATCGCCACACACACACACACACACACACACACACACACACACACACACACACACACACACACACACACACACACACACACACACACACACACACACACACACACACACACACACACACACACACACACACACACACACACACACACACACACACACACACACACACACACACACACATATACTGAATGCAACAAAGGCGGTCTGGTCTCCCTCATGCTCTAATGATGATGTTACAGAGCAGAGCCAAACACAGAGCTGCTCCTCCAGAGATAATAACAAAATAAGGCTATTACATTTTATGCTCACTATTAATCTGGAAACCGTAAAAAATGTACGCAAATGAATGACATTTGACCCAAAGTTGCTCCCCCTAATTATAGGTACATGTAAATAATAGTATTTTAAACTTGTGACAAATCACATTAGTTATTCGTATGAATTTGTTTACAGAGCAAGAATTATTTCTTTGCCAAACCATCTCAAATATCGTTTAGCTTAATAACTAGCTTACATTCTCGTTAGCTACATCCTACACTTTCTAATTCATCATCCTCATTGAAAAGCAAGAGGCAGCTATTCGGCTTACTACACCCACCCCCTCCCCTGACTAACTGTATCCAAGGCACACGTCACTTCCTGCTATAATGCTGAAGCGCAGAGCATGCTCCGAGGTGAGGTTGACGATAGTTCAGAGGCAGGACATCTTTAGTGGGATACAAGGATAAAAGTGAGGATATATAAACACAAATAAGACTCTTTACAACAACGCTGTCTCCTCACAGTTCGAATGAAACAGTCCAATGAGAATCTGTGATTAGCTAACGCAGTAAAGCCAAGTTGAATGCTACTCAAAAGTAAATTGTGCCGTTGCAAATGATTTGTTTCCATCTGTGCAGACACCTTTTCAATCTGCTATTTTCTTTATATACCCATCCAAAGGAACATTCTCTTTTATGCATTTAAGATAATCAGTTTGTCAATTCCTGTATAAAACACAACGCTCTGATTCTAGTGTTTGCTTTCTCCTTCCTCCCCCTCCCCTCCCCTCTAATGCACCAGGACACTAATGAAGTGAGTCTCTGCCAAACCAACATGACTCCACATCCAAATCAGCCTCAAACTGCGGATGCCAGGATTTACCCCCCCCCCAGCTCCCCCTTCACCTCCATTCATTCCCATTAAAACTCCATGTTCTACACCTGTATCCGTCCCTGTGTTTATTCTCCTCTCACTCTTTGACCTCCTGCTACTCTGTTGATAATATCCGTGGTGAAATGATTTACAGTGGTTAATGTGAGACTTGTTTTGGGTTTGTATTAAAGGAGAGGTGTCATGGCCATTTCCACTGATCATAATTCCATTGTTGAGGTCTACTAGAATAGATTTATACTGTGCATCTCTCCAAACTCACATTGGTTTCTCATACAGCATCTCTGTAAACTACGTGTATTCACTGAATTTCACTCTCTGCCTTTAACGGCTCGTTGTAGCTCCAATAGCTCCAGCCCCCACCCTCCCTGTGAGCACAGTGTGCTCTGATTGGTCGGGACGTTGTGAATCACGCTGAGCTCCGTGGAGGTGTTGTTTCCTTGTTTAGGATACATAGCGAAACACAGCCAAACTCATCCTGAGCACACACAAAGTCACAGCCGAAGTAAAAACAATAAGTGTGGCTTGATATTGAGTAAGAAAAAGGTTGATAAACGCTGTGAGAATGGGTCTGCGGAGAGAATGGGTCTGCAGAGAGAATGGGTCTGCAGAGAGGATGGGTCTGCAGAGAGAATGGGTCTGCAGAGAGAATGGGTCTGCAGAGAGAATGGGTCTGCAGAGAGAATGGGTCTGCAGAGAGGATGGGTCTGCAGAGAGAATGGGTCTGCAGAGAGAATGGGTCTGCAGAGAGAATGGGTCTGCAGAGAGAATGGGTCTGCAGTGAGAATGGGTCTGCAGAGAGAATGGGTCTGCAGAGAGAATTTCGCCGCGATCCCAACTGTCTATTATCAGCTTGCAGCCAGGGAGGAGAAATCAGCAGAGCTGCCTGTGTGTGAGGAAGTCCGTGGATTGGTCAATTTGGACCAATCAGCGGGGGCTTAACGTAACGGCTCTGCGGACGTAACGTAACGGCTCCACGGATTGGTCCATTTCGTTCCGGGTACGGCTTGACATCATGCCGTCCCAGAAGAATCAAATGGACAATGACGTATCTCCAACGAGGCGTTTTGGGGAGGTCTTTTTTGGGGACTTTTACTCTCTACAGGGTGTACTTTGAGGGTTTTGACTCTGCACACCGTTTACATGCATAAAAACCTTCATAACACACAAGGGGACGGGTAATAACCGGAAAAGCATGACACCTCTCCTTTAAGAGTATTCTCTGAAATGGATTGTAGATAACCTCCTTTTAATTTATTGACTTAACTACATGCACTTTTAAGATAAAACAAAGAAACATCACTTATCATATGCTTTAAATCCATAAGGGAGATTCCAAATACAATTGTATTAAGGGGGATGATAACAAATACACACTTACATATTTAAAGTTGAATTAAAGCTGATTGCAAGGCAGTGATATATAAACTAAGATAAGTCCTCGTGATGTCAGGTGCTTCAATTCATAATGAAACATTCTTCATTAAGAGCCAATAAAAATACACACATGTAAAGAAAGTATATATTTCAGGCTAGACTCGGGTGAAGAAATCTGTAATAAATGAGGAATATGCTATTATAATTGTGCAAAAATCTGGACTATGGTGCATAAAACAGCTGTTGTCTTTTCCTACAAACTCGCTGGATGCAACTCGACTTGTTGGTAATCAGTGTCTTCTTACAGCACAGCTTTTAGGTGCGTGGGAGCAGAACATCCAGGTGAAAATCATTAAACTGATCCGTGTTGTTCGGTCAATATAATTTAAGAAGTCTTAGTCATAAGTCATGGAGGGTAGGCTTACACCCCTGGGACAATTACAGAGAAATGTAACCAACCCAACTCCAAACTGAATGACAATAAAAGTTTGTCATTGCCTTTGAAAACGTTCGGTGAGGTTTAGGGATAAAAACAACTTTGTTAAAGCTGAGGAAAGATGTTGGTTTGCGTTCAACAACCTCTCTGTTAAGGTTACAGAAAGGTTGTGGTCAAAGTTCAAAGACAACACTGGACTTTTATAAGAAATGTTTATGAAAAATGAAAAGTCATACGCTTTGTTGACCCTAGAAAAACTGCAAACGTCTTATTTTTTAAAGCTTTAAAAAGACTTTGAGCACCGTCCTCTTTTGCTTTGACAAATCCCACATGGTCACTTATTATTTTGGGTTGAAAGTGGAATAAACAACCAATGCTTTCATTCCCACATGAAGACAGTCTCCTTAGATAAGTACATTTTACTCAATGCATATTACTGAATTGTTATGATTCTTGTATTCGACTTGAGTATTTCTTTTGTGTTCATGTTCAAAAAATAGTTAAAGAAATATGACGAATAATATGATAATTTAATGTCAAACATGAAATTATTCTATATGCAATTATGAAATGGTTAAAATTGGCACCAACAAAAAAATAATATTTTAAAGGTCACCTATCATGCTATTTTTAGGCAATAGCATAGGTCTCAGATATATACAAATATATAAAAAACATGTGTATGAAGTGTTTTGCTCAAAATACCAAACAGATCACCCATTCTAGACATGCCTCATATCCCTCTATTTCACTTCCTGTTTCTAAAGGGCTGATTTGGGGTATAAAGCTTTAACAAATAAAAATTGATAAAATTAAAAAGGAGGGGGCTGAGCTCATGCGGGACCCGGCAGCTACCGTCTAAACTAAATACTGCCGTGATGAAACGCCATATCATGGATTATCAAGGATTATTTCTGAAACAGTATGAAGCTCAAAGGCTTTCTCTCTTGCCGGTTATACCACAAGGTGAGTTCCTTTTTATTTCCTGCTTCTTCACACACATGCTCTCCAGTACAGGTTAGCTCTGAGTGTTAGCGATGCTAATGTAAACACCGACCATATTACGTCCAAAACAGTCGGGCATTGTTTCTGATAGCAACGTTTCTGATAGGGCCGTGGGTCCACATTTCAGATATTACGTCATATCGGACGCAAATCTGGATCAGCTCCGTTGTAGCCCCGTTTTTAGAGATTTGGGTACGGAGGAAAAGAGAGTAAAGGACTTTTAACTAAAGTAAAGCAGTTTTTAAATATAACTTAATGAACTGATTTCCTCCCTAACTGCAGTGATTTTAATGTATCCTCAGTGGTCAAACTAACATTGATAATATGCTCATTCTATTCTGGATATCTCCCATAAAAACCTTTCTCTAGAAGTAAAAAAAAGCACATATTCTTGCTAATGTGAAAACAAGCTTGCAGTTGATATATATTTGACTTTCACTCCTCGTATTTCTGACCGTTACATTGACCATTATTCCTATTTGTCCTTTGTGAGAGCCTCCCTCTCACAGCAACACAATACAGCCCCGCTCCAAAACCACTCAAACTGGAGCTTTTTCTCATGGCATGATTCAATATTCCTGAAAAACGTCCTCCCTCTTTCTCCCCCCCTTCCCCCCCCCCCCCCCTCTCTCTCTCCCTCTCTCTCTCCTGGCAGCGCTGTGAGTGCTCTGCAGTCAAATGAAAAAGTTCTCTTTTAAACGTAAATCAAGGCAAATTACGGCACAGAACTATGAAAGAATTATAGAACATGAAATATTCATCGTCTCCTTAATGAGCTCTGGTCCTCCAGGGCCCCTAACTCACCCTTTCTCCCCCCCCCCCCCCCCTCTCTGCGTGCAGTGCATGACCACCAGAGACGCCATTAACACAGAGATAAATATGTAATGAAGGAAAAATCACTTTTCTGTTAGTTTTGTGCATGACTTCACCTTTCCCGTTA
>NW_022987739.1:30479156-30534156 GCF_902827165.1 Trematomus bernacchii
AATAGATAATGTGTATATGTACACTGATTCAAAATCAAAACAGGATGAGGAGATCGGATAAAAAAACTATTTCTGGATCCTTATACATTGTAATATACAAGTAAGTAAAATATGTTTACACTGAAAAGATGTTTACACTCAATTTCAGCAGAAGTAAATATTGAGAGGTGAGGTGACGTGTGCAGGAAATCTGTTTTCAATGCATGACCCGGAGATAGCGTCACATCTGGACACTGAGAGAGTTATGGGGTGTGTGTTAGCGTCTGTAGACTGAGAGATACGAGGTGTGTGTCGGTGTGTGTGTTGGTTTCTGTTGGTGTCTGTTGGTGTCTGTAAACTGAGAGATACGAGGTGTCTGTTGGTGTCTGTTGGTGTCTGTAAGCCTGAGAGATACGAGGTGTGTGTTGGTGTGTGTTGGCGTCTGTAGACTGAGAGATACGAGGTGTGTGTTGGTGTGTGTTGGCGCCTGTAGACTGAGAGATACGAGGTGTGTGTTGGTGTGTGTTGGCGTCTGTAGACTGAGAGATACGAGGTGTGTGTTGGTGTCTGTAGACTGAGAGATACGAGGTGTGCGTTGGTTTCTGTTGGTGTCTGTTGGTGTCTGTAAACTGAGAGATACGAGGTGTGTGTTGGTGTCTGTAAACTGAGAGATACGAGGTGTGCGTTGGTGTCTGTAGACTGAGAGATACGAGGTGTGTGTTGGTTTCTGTTGGTGTCTGTTGGTGTCTGTTGGTGTCTGTAAACTGAGAGATACGAGGTGTGCGTTGGCGTCTGTAGACTGAGAGATACGAGGTGTGTGTCGGTGTGTGTGTCGGTTTCTGTTGGTGTCTGTTGGTGTCTGTAAACTGAGAGATACGAGGTGTGTGTCGGTGTGTGTTGGTTTCTGTTGGTGTCTGTTGGCGTCTGTAAACTGAGAGATACGAGGTGTGTGTTGGTGTCTGTAGACTGAGAGATACGAGGTGTGTGTTGGTTTCTGTTGGTGTCTGTTGGTGTCTGTTGGTGTCTGTAAACTGAGAGATACGAGGTGTGTGTTGGTGTGTGTTGGCGTCTGTAGACTGAGAGATACGAGGTGTGCGTTGGTGTCTGTAAACTGAGAGATACGAGGTGTGTGTTGGTGTCTGTAAACTGAGAGATACGAGGTGTGTGTTGGCGTCTGTAAACTGAGAGATACGAGGTGTGTGTTGGTGTCTGTAAACTGAGAGATACGAGGTGTGTGTTGGTTTCTGTTGGTGTCTATAAACTGAGAGATACGAGGTGTGTGTTGGTTTCTGTTGGTGTCTGTTGGTGTCTGTAGACTGAGAGATACGAGGTGTGCGTTGGCGTCTGTAAACTGAGAGATACGAGGTGTGTGTTGGTTTCTGTTGGTGTCTGTTGGTGTCTATAAACTGAGAGATACGAGGTGTCTGTTGGTGTCTGCAAACTGAGAGATACGAGGTGTGTGTTGGTGTCTGCAAACTGAGAGATACGAGGTGTGTGTTGGTTTCTGTTGGTGTCTGTTGGTGTCTATAAACTGAGAGATACGAGGTGTCTGTTGGTGTCTGCAAACTGAGAGATACGAGGTGTGTGTTGGTGTCTGTAAACTGAGAGATACGAGGTGTGTTGGCGTCTGCAAACTGAGGGATATGAGGTGTGTGTTGGTGTCTGCAAACTGAGGGATATGAGGTGTGTGTTGGTGTCTGCAAACTGAGAGATACGAGGTGTGTGTTGGTGTCTGCAAACTGAGAGATACGAGGTGTGTGTTGGTGTCTGCAAACTGAGAGATACGAGGTGTGTGTTGGTGTCTGTAGACTGAGAGATACGAGGTGTGTGTTGGTGTCTGCAAACTGAGAGATACGAGGTGTGTGTTGGTGTCTGTAGACTGAGAGATACGAGGTGTGTGTTGGTGTCTGTAGACTGAGAGATACGAGGTGTGTGTTGGTGTCTGTAGACTGAGAGATACGAGGTGTGTGTTGGCGTCTGCAAACTGAGAGATACGAGGTGTGTGTTGGTGTCTGTAGACTGAAAGATACGAGGTGTGTGTTGGCGTCTGTAAACTGAGGGATATGAGGTGTGTGTTGGTGTGTGTTAGTCTGTAAACAAGTGTGTTTCTCACCTGTGTGTCCTGGGGCAGGTGCAGCACGGTGTGCAGCCTCTCGTTGTGGTGGTGTCTCGACTCCTCCTCGTACGCCAGGTCTCTCTCGTTCTGGTGCATCGCCAGGAACCTCCGGATGGTGCACAGGTTCTCCCACAGCGTGCGGTTCTCCGGGCTCGGGTTCTCCTTCCAGCGCAGCAGCTCACACAGCCAGCCCTGGAGAGAGAAGGTGGGGTTAGACCAAGGCTTCTATGTTGTGGGAAACGTGTTTTTTTGCGCGATTGGTTGCATTTTCACTGCAGGCTATCAGACAGGTTTGTATATAAATAGATCAGGACAAAAAGAGAGCGAATCTTTTTTCCTGAAACTTTCAGAATCTCTTTACACAGAGGGGACACATGTTTATGTAGAAAAGGTGTGAAAAAGTGGAGTTTGCATAATAGGTGACCTTTAAATGGGAAACAACAGACAGAAAGTTTTGGGCGATTATCATCAAACAGAGTGGGGAAAGTTTGATGGAGTGTGTGTGGTGAATGTAGGAGAGGAAGCTGGGGGAAGGAGAGCTGGAGAAGATTTGATTATATCTGCTAGACTGCTTCAGTTTGCCACCAGCTGTTGTGTTCAACCAGCCACTGATCGCTGATCGTCTCCTCTCCGTCCTCTGGCCAGCTGCAGCAGATGGGAGCACTGAGCCGTGACCCCCCCCCCCCCCCCAGACCCAACAACCTGGGGGACCACGCTAACTGCTCTCACACACACACACAAACACACACAGAGATGCATGCATGTAGTGTATACATGATGCATACATCTCTACATGGTACTACCTTTACCTCATCACGCTTACATCGTTTAACTCGCATCTCAAAGCACTGCATCCAGAAATGCTCTCTTTATATTTAAATATATAAAACATATATACGTTATGTTTGTTCTTCTACATTTGCTGTCTATTGGAGTCCTTGGTTCTTCTCACAGCCAGTCTTTCTTTGGGCCTAATGAAGGACACACGTTTCATGCATACTTGCACAGAAACACCAAAGCATACTCCTTGTATTTGAACACCTACTTGGTAAGTCTTGCACTAATGCACATTTCTCAAAGATATTGAAGTGACAGTTATTTTGTATTGATTGATTGTTGTGCTTTTATTTACGTCTTAAAGGTAGGGTAGGTAAGTTTGAGAAACCGGCTCGAGATACACTTTTTGTTATATTCCATGGAATGTTCTTAACATCCCGATAGCAATGAATATCTGAAGTGCTTTGACAAAAAATCCATAAAACATGTCATCTGTGGAAGCCGTAGTACTGTAAAAAGTACGACCAATCATCTGAGCCGGCCCGGCTAAAATAACTGGACGGCCTACCTGCCTGTCAGCCTTCCATCTGTGCACAAATTTATCTCGTGCCCTCATTGGTCATGTGCGCGTTCGTGTGTGTTGGAGGAGGGGCTCTGTAAGGAAGTGGCAGATTTTCTCCGGTTGTGTATTTTCAAATTCTAGCGATCTCGAGCCGGTTTCTCAAACTTACCTACCCCACCTTTAATGTGTGCATATGTATACATTTGTCTTTTGATTGTGTATATGTAGGTATATACATATTTGCATACATATTTTTATATATATTAGTTTTTGTATTCGGGATTGTGGGAAACGGTATTTGGATCTCTCTGTCTGTACACACTGAACCTGATTCTGAGTACGTGTGTGTCCTCTCCCCAGTGTTCCCCTCACCTGGCTCTTGTTGGCGGCCACCTTAGCGAACAGAGCTTGGGAGACCTTGGCTCTCTTCATCTCCTGCTGGATCTCGTCGTAGATTAGTGACGTGATGCTGACCAGAGACTCCAGCTTCAGAGGGAGATCAGGGGCCGGGCCCGGGCCGGGGGGCTTGGGCTGTGGGAGAAGATCAACATTACTCTGTTATACACAGTGAGTACAAATTAAAGATCCTGACGGGTAAATGTTAAAGGAGGATATACTTTGAGGTTTGAATGGCAGGAAATATCATAAAAACTGGTTTATATATTATACAAAACCAAAACTTCTTAAGTATGTAGCACTTATTTGACTCAGTGAGTACAAATTAAATATCCTGATGTCTAAGAGGAGACGCGATAAGATAAGTTTTGCTGACGAAAAATCATGACTTGTTTGTATATATGCTAAATATTAAACCCTAACCCTAGCCCTAATTTCTGTATGTAGCACTTAAAATGTTTGGTTATTTAAAAACTAATATACGTACAGGATTCTTGATGTTTTGAGTGTTAGTTGCTTTGAATAAAAGCACAAAATGAAATGAAGTAATGTCATTTTAAATTATTAAAAAGGGTGCCTCTGGAATGGATCCTTAAAAAGTCTTAAAATGCATTGAATAATAATGTTAAAAAAAGGCCTTAATTGTTATTAAAATGTCTTAAATCAATCGTTTGAAAGTCTACAAAAATTATAAGAAATCGGAATAAGAATATGCTTTGTTAGCAAAATAATTGATTAAATATATATATCTTTTTAACGTTACTGAATGACTCTTACAGTATCGTCATGCAGATCCCAACAGCGTAAACAAATCTGCATTAAATTTCCTCCGAGAGGCCGAATAAAGTCTTAAATCCAGCTCGTACGAAGCTGCAGAAACCCTGTAAAGTATTTTCTAAAAAGTGAATCACGTGTAAACAAGAGGAGATATCATCAGCTGAAGATCGGCTCTCTCTGCAGAGTTTCCTGAACATCAGCCGCACATCTGCAGCGCACGTCTCCACATGAATTTTGTTTACAGATCAAAGTCATTAAGTCGTCCTCTTTTGTCTTTCTTTGTTGTTTCTGTTTGAATGAGCATGTATTGGCTCTCCGAGAGCTTGTATACACAGCGTTTGAAGTCGTCCACGAGACATGCACAGACCAGCCAGCTCACATTCCCTCAGTGTAAACCCAGCGCAGATTATTTTACATAGACATAATAAGAATAGCACACACATTCAGCCACAGCCATGAATCAGAGGGGACTCCTTATCACTGATGTTGCTGAACTGTTATGTGCACATGGAAAGAAATGCTGCATAATGTCCTTCGTGTTTACAATATGCTCTGATGGCTTTGAAGCCCTTTCTCCATTATAAGTGGAATTTGTTTAAGGTTTTTGGACGTGACGCGCTGCAGCCTGCTCTGATCTCTGAGAGATGGAAGATAACTCACCGAGCTGGAGATCTTAGTCTTGTTCTTCCAGATGGAGGCCCAGGTATCAGGAGTGAGCTGGTCCTCCAGGCCCCTCTCCCACACCTTCTGTGCAGCACACACACCCAAAACACACATGTATGCAAGTTACAGTCACTTGTTTACGTCACTGATGATCACACATGCAGTCTTGCCCTTATTTAAAATGTAAAAAAGTGTCTAAACGCCTCAATAAGGTGGCATCTTACTTTTTAAAGCCACTATTTCCAACATAAACATCCATTATTTTTGCATATTTATTGAGTGTTTTTTAAAATGTTATTATACCTCATTCTTTATTTTTTGACAGCTTCGATATATGGTTTATCAATACATTAAAGGTGGGGTAGGTAAGTTTGAGAAACCAGCTCGAGATCGCTAGAATTTGAAAATACACAGCCGGAGAAAATCTGCCACTTCCTTACAGAGCCCCTCCTCCAACACACACGAACGCGCACATGACCAATGAGGGCACGAGATAAGTTTGTGCACAGATGGAAGGCTGACAGGCAGGTAGGCCATCCAGTTATTTTAGCCGGGCCGGCTCAGATGATTGGTCGTGCTTTTTACAGTACCACGGCTTCCACAGATGATATTTTTTATGGATTTTTTGTCAAAGCACTTCAGATATTCATTGCTATCAGGATGTTAAGAGCATTCCATGGAATATAACAAAAAGTGTATCTCGAGCCGGTTTCTCAAACTTACCTACCCCACCTTTAACTAATCATTTAATTATATTACTAAATTGCCCTTTTTACAACTTTTTGTTACAGTAAATTGATGACACATTGTTTTCAGTTTTAGTTTTGTATGCATCCTTAAGTATCCTGTCTAGTGAGGATGTCATTGTGTTTAGTCGGCAATGTTTCTTTTTTAAACTTTGTTTATCGGGTTTTGCAATATAAACAATTATTGTTACATCAGAGCAGAGACAAACATTTACCGTAAAAGTTGTCATAGATTCATTAGCTAATGTTTTTTTCTGCAGGAAACAACCTCTCAGCGAAGCGTACACGCACGCACACGCACACGCACACGCACGCACACACGCACTCACACACACATACACACATACACACACGAACACACACAGAGCATGTGGAGGTTGGACTTTTTTGTAAGAAGAGGGTATTGTTTGTAAAATATGCACCCATAACATAAATTATAAGTAGTTAACTATTTTTTGAGAAGATATTCAACTTTGTAACATGTTGAAATCTAGATGTAGAGTATTTGAACCCCAACTTAGTTAAAGTAAATATAGTAAAAAGAGGATCGGTTACCCATAACAGTTAAAATAGTGTCTCTGGAAGCTTTAGCCCAGTGTGTTTGCGGACACTGACCTGAGAGAGGCGAGGGGCTCCGGGGCTGGAGGAGTTGGAGGCGGGGAGGCCCACCGTGGGGTTCATGGTGCGCTCTCTCTCCTCCTGGTAGATCCGGTCTCTCTCGCTCTCCGCCAGGTTCAGGAAGTTCTGCATGGCCTTCAGGTTCACCAGCAGAGACTGAGAGGCCGTGCGAGGGTCTTCCTCTTTCCTCAAGATCTCTGACAGCAGACCCTGAGGAGAGAAAACACACAGAGGGGGGGGGACATGGGGTTAGAGAATGGACTCAATATCAATCACTTCAAACCTCTAGTATTCATATACAGACTCATATGCACTGAAGATGGATGCTCCAAAATACTTAAGTTAACATATTCAATGCAGAAGAATGTCTCCTAAAATATGTCATTATATAATTATGGTTTTAATACTAAAGTATTCATGTAAAACAGCACTGCACTGTTGCAGTTGGAGCTGTAATACATTTCGTTGCAATTAACCAGAACCCAAAGTGACACAGGGTTTTGGCCAATCAACCGTCCAAACTTCAAAATAAAAACTACAAATATATAACAATAATTTAAGAAAAAGCAGGAATTCATGACATGTTAAAACCTGTTACAATGACATTTTAGCATCAGTAATTTTAAAACAGTTTACTTCTACTTCAAAAACACTTTATATTTGTACATGTTTTTGTTGTTTGGGTCAAAGGAAATCATATTAGTAAAATACTACTCAAATAAATGTACTTGTAAAAGTTGGTTAGAACTGAAAAACAATAAAGATGAATGAACATTATTAGCATATATCTTTGACACACACACACACACACACACACACACACATGCAAACTGAGTAAAACACACCTGGCCTCTACACAGACAGGTCTACCTCCCGTTGCACTGCTCTAATGGGGCGTGAGCTAACCCGTTTAGCACAGCCTGAATGCATCAGGTGCAAAACTCAATGACCCAGCACGCTACCCTGCTACGCTAACGCTAATCCCCCGAGGAGGGTGACCACAGAATTAGCCAAACGCTGTGAGAAAAAAAATGACAGTCCATCAGTGACGTCAAATTCTATTTATTTCTATCAAATACGGCGATTATCTCTTCTCGACTGAGATGGTGTGAGGGAGTGAGAACTATAATCAGTCGCTCGATAAAGACATCCAGGACAGCCTACAAAAGTACGTCATTCACCCCCACTCTGGAAGGAATATTTAAAGGTCTCCTATTATACTGTTTTTCATCAATACATTACAGGTCTCAGATATATACAGAACCTGTCTCTGATTGGCTGAAACACCAAACAGATCATTGCAGCATTACCCATAATCCCCTCTGTTTCAGCCCTGTTTCAAAAGTGCTGATTCTCTGTCTGTTACTTTAGATGAAAATAAGGAGCCCCTCCCCACGCCCCTCTGAGAGAGATTTGGTTACAAAGAACACAATGGTGCTCTAGGAGGAGATTCAGGTGATAAGGTGGGGGGGGGTTACCTTGGTTGCTGATTGGCTAATGGTTACACAAGCCAAAAAATCGTTATGACATCATAAAGTGGCCAAAATCTGATCAGCTCATTTTCAGACAGGTTTTTATAGAAATGGATCAGGACAAAAAGAGAGAGAATCTTTGTTCCTGAAACTTTCAGAGTCTCTTTACACAGAGCGGACACATGTTGATGAAGAAGAGACATGAAGAAGAAGGGACACATGTTGATGTAGAAGAGACATGAAGAAGAGGGGACACATGTTGATGTAGAAGAGACATGAAGAAGAGGGGACACATGTTGATGTAGAAGAGACATGAAGAAGAGGGGACACATGTTGATGTAGAAGAGACATGAAGAAGAGGGGACACATGTTGATGTAGAAGAGACATGAAGAAGAGGGGACACATGTTGATGTAGAAGAGACATGAAGAAGAGGGGACACATGTTGATGTAGAAGAGACATGAAGAAGAGGGGACACATGTTGATGTAGAAGAGACATGAAAAAGTGGATTTTGCATAATAGGTGACCTTTAACATTTCCTGACTCAATGACACCATCTCTATGAAGCTACCCTCTCTCCTCCTTTCTGTCCTCGTCCTTCCTTCCTTCCTCTTCCTCCCCCCACTGTCTCCTAACTTCTTGACCACAGTCGGTCCTGTTTTTCCTACCTGTGTGCGGTTGAAAGCCACACGGGCGAACACGGCCTGCGAGACACTAGCTCTCTTCAGCTCGTCTCTGACCTGCTGGTAGATTTCACAGGAGACGTCTGCGGGGTTGGAGGCGTTGCTCCCTGGATGATCTCCTCCCATTTTGGACCCCCTAGGGATGGGCGGGTGGTTGAGGAACTGCTGGTTGATGGCCTGTGGGTGCTGGTGGGCTAGCAGGCGGCTAACGGCTAGCTGCTGGTTGATGAGGTGGGCCATGGCGAGCTGTTGTCGCACCAGTTGAGGGGAAAGTTGGGGGGAAAGCAGCCCACCTGGACCCAGCAGGGAGGGGGGAGGAGGGTGAGGAACCTGGCCCGTTCGGAGGGGGGGGCTGTGGTGCATCGGGCCGTGAGGAGAGGGTTGTTGTTGTTGGGGGGTAAGCGGATGCTGTGAGGGATTCTGAGGGTCTCCAGCCTTAAGGAGGGAGCTGCCGGACCCCAGGTGCACGAGCTGAGCCAGGCCGGACAGGTGAGGAGGGGGGGGTCTCTGGCCCAGCACACAGAAGTCCGCCATGTTGTCTCTCTCTACTGGAAAGAGGAAGAAGAGACGGTCACTAGGTTAATATGCACGCTAAAATGTCATTGTTTTTCAGTATATGACAATACTCAGAATTGAATGAGGTAGTGAGGTCAAACAAACACTTTAAAACTAGTACTTACTTTTTATTTCAGCAGCATCTCGTCCAGACCACATCTTCTCCAGGTAATCTACTGCTCAACAAAACACATAGAGAAAGAAAATCTTTCAGTAGGTAGCGCTAAAATGTTATTCATCTACAAACGTGAAAAAAACGTCACAACAATCTCACCTGAAGGACCTCGTTATTAACTTTGAAGCTCAACTTTGAAGCTAACATGTACGAATAGTGCTCAACACAAAGGGACCGTGAGGTGAGATTGATCTGTCAACTGCTGTTTTCAAGTAACATACTTATACACAACTTAACATTCAAAACATAAATATTCATTGTAGAGAAAAAAGTTCTGATTGACAGGTGTAGCAGCCAATCAGAGCGAAGTCAGCTCTTTTGGAACTACTGCCGGGTGAAGAGTGTAACCTCACACTCCTCCATCACCCCGTCCTCCCTTTCCTCCTCTTTTTATATCTGGTTTTCAAGTGATTCATGTGATGATTGAAGCAAAGAGTCACTACGGATGATTTTTGCTTCAGGACAAAGACCCATGTTGCAGAATATATCAGAATCACTGTTACACTACAGTAGCAAGGCATTCAGTCCCACACGTCTTTCTACAAAGCCATATTTACATCCACCTTTCATCCCAGGTTGCATGTCTGAAGCTGATTTATACTTTGTGTGGGAGTCACAGATATGTACAGCACAGGTTTTTATTTATAGTGCCGTGTTGGATTTCACCTGATGAAAGAAACCCTGCAGCATTTATGATCAAGCCACCGCGCTTGAATTATATTCCCAGTTAAATGTGTTTACATTCTTATATTTACTTTATGATTTACAGCGACTGCATACGCTGCAGCGCCTCGCCTCTTTACAGAAAAGGAGACCACTGCTGTGTGTTTGCGTTCATTCATTTCTAGAAAGATGTAATCGCGGTCAACAGAGAATAGCTGAGTGTTTCTGAAACGCTGACTACTGCGCTTTCAACTTCCTAATTTACCAAAGAAACGTCAAAAGCTTGTTGCAGAAACACATTGTTTTTATCTCAGATGGCACTATGATCGTGAAGTGGAAATACATTTTTAAAAGGTGTGCATCTTCTAAAGCAGGGGTTCTCAAACTGTTTCTGTCAGGCCCCCCCTTTTGGAGAATAAAAAAAGTCGGGCCCCCCCAACACGAATAGTCACATAATGGGCCAAGTTAACATTTATTAAAATACATCAATATGAACGTGAGCATTCCTTTCAACAAAATTAAAAAATCACTTTGCTAGAACAGTGATAATAAAACAATGCTCCATCATTCTGTGTGGTCAAAAAAATAAATACATAATACAATTGTGCAATCCCTCTGCTAGAACAATAAGTTATAATACTTTGCCACTTTGCAATCTGTACAAACAAATGAAAAGAAAGAAAATGCTGATATTTGGCACAAAGTGTGTCTTATCATTAGTGGCTGCAATGAGCCTGTTTGGCACTGCAGACTTCTTCAAAACGGGGTCGCAGGCTCAGTGGCGGCGCCAGAGATTTCTTTTGGGGGTGCTGTGGGGTAGCTTGACGTTTCATAGAGGGTGCTCAAACATTTAGGGTTTCCCATTTAGGTACCGGGCGCTACAGAGGAATGTTCTACTGCAACAATCCCCACGCAAATACACAATGTACCTGCGACT
This sequence comes from Trematomus bernacchii, assembly GCF_902827165.1. Taxonomy (NCBI): domain Eukaryota; kingdom Metazoa; phylum Chordata; class Actinopteri; order Perciformes; family Nototheniidae; genus Trematomus; species Trematomus bernacchii. The sequence continues at coordinate 30,490,277 of NW_022987739.1, forward strand.
GTTACAATGAAGGCTCGATAATCAGCTCACGGTATATAGGTGTAAGCAGGGGTAAAGTGCTGTTTTTATAAGTGGGGAGTGGACCTCACATCCTCTAGGGGGGTCCTCACCTCCTCTAGGGGGGTCCTCACATCCTCTAGGGGGGTCCTCACCTCCTCTAGGGGGGTCCTCACCTCCTCGAAGATTTTTTTTTAAATATTGAAGTGAAAAGCATCAATCTGGTGCACTTTGAGAGCAACATGAAGAGATCTATGGATACCTCTCTCAACACCCATTTGAAGCAGAACTGTAAACAGATTTACTTTTTCTCTATGGATATTTTACAAATCACTCCCCTTTTAAACTGTATTCTTGTTTTACTGTCCTATAGTATTTCAAACCTGTTTTTCATTTATTCTCTTATTTTTTTATAACTATAATGATCATATAAACGTGTGCCTCGGAAATAATTGTTTACATGAATCGCTATGTGGTGACTTGAACCTTTAAATCTAGCTTTATGGTGTGATTACATAAAAGGCAGTTGGAGTTGGAGTGTCAACTTTCTAAGGAAGTGTGCATGTCTATTAGCATTGAGATTCTGTTGTTAAATCAAAAATTACAAATGATTCTGCGGTCAAACTATTGATTAATAATACTTGCATATTCAGCAGAAGGGTCATTTTTCATCCTGAGATTTTTTGTTGTTCATTTAAATACTTTCTAGAGGGAAAATATTCTTAAAACTAAAGCAAATATTGAAGAAAAGACCCAAAAAGTTAAAGTTCTCTTATTATGACCTACCCCAAGAATCATTTTGTGACCTCTGGATTATTATCAGTCAAATTTGATTTACGACATCATGTGCAACATATTGGACATTATCATGGACAACCTGTACTTGAGTTTTAATATTGTACATATTTATGTTTGGTAACCATCACAAATGATCCTAACTTTGGCATGGAGTATATTTTGGATTTGCAACTATATTTATACTTTCGAATGTATACATTTGCACTTTTTCTAAACGTAATACTGCAACTGCTGCACACAGCTTCCCTTGAAATATAAGAAAAGTTCCAACATATCTTCTTGTTAGTCCTTACTCCACATTGGAAACTATCTGTGGACTGTAAGAGCGTTTAAAGGGTCCTATTATCCTCATTGTTAAGGCCTTTTGCAGGGAACACAGGGATAGCCTTTGCAGACCATTAACATGCACACAAACCTATACAAAAAGCATAATAGGGCCTCTTTAAAATAAGTAAATTATTATTATTTGTTAGTTTTTCTCACCTTTCATATTTTTATATCTCTTGTACCAACGAGCAAACTCCTGGCATTTGGCGGTGGAGACGTTGGCGTAGTAGGAATTGTTCACGATGGAGGAAATCATACTCTGAGAGACAGAGAGGGCGAAAGATCATTAATAACCAGTATAATATGAAATGCTTACACTCACGCAACAACCTCATGGCATGCTCACATAAACACACACACATAAACACACACACACACACACACACACACTAGAAATAGACACACATTAATCATGATTTGAAGCCACCCATGGAAACTGGAGGCAGTGAGGGAGGGAATCTCCACACACACACACACACACGCACACACACACACACACACACACACACACACACACACACACAACACACACACACACACACACACACACACACACACACACACACACACACACACACACACACACACACACACACACACACACACACACACACACACAACACACACACACACACACACACACACACACACACACACACACACACACACATGCTTTAAATTGAAGCTGCGATCAACACCAGAGCTGCATTTAAACACAGTACACACACACACACACACACACACACACACACACACACACACACACACACACACACACACACACACACACACACACACACACACACACACACACACACACACACACACACACACATAAATCTGACACAGCAGCATAGTGGGCTGAACATGCAGCTGGGGAGTTGAACATAATTGAGGAGACACTGCTTCATTCTGTGGGGTGGAGTTTGATAAAAATGTAGCAATAAGCAATACAATGTAGAATTAATTTTAAATGTCTTTCTCATGCGAGCTGACTTTAGTCATCAGTCGGGACATGTGTTGGTCTAATCAGTGAGAGAGATGTTTCAAATTAAGACTAAATACAACTCATAAGAGAAGGTTTTAATATAAGCAAGAGTGATAGTGTATTACAACTCACATATATCTGACATTAAATAGCTTAAATGTCCCTTTCAATTATGTATTTTTAACTGAAGAGTTTAGTTTCGATTTAATTCAACAGATCCTGGTTGTCTTTGAACAACTTATAAATAAACTTTTATCATGAAGAGTTATTTAATTGATAAGCACTTCTCTAAGTTGAAGAACATGAGGTACTGTTGTTGTTGTTGTTACCTGTGACAGCGGACACTCTTTGGCCAGAGTGCTTTGGTTCATCTCCCTCAGCAGATCTTTGAGAGCGTTCCTCACCGTCGTGTGGTTCCACTGTTCAGAGGGAAGGTCCTCCATCTTTGAAAAACTGAAACAAAAAACACACAGGAGTCAGTCGGGTTAATAAGTCCAGGCAGAAAAGAACAACTAAAGGAATAGTTTGACATTTTGGGAATGTGCCTTTTTTGCAGTAAATATGAAGCCATCATCCTGTTAGCTTAGCATAAAGCCTGGAAAGAGCTAGCCTTATTAGATTATTATATATTAAAGGACCCAATTAGAATAAATAAATAAATAATTACAAAAAAGGGTGAGCTTGGTGTGGGGTATACAGTAAGTAAGAATACTGTTTTTATTTTTTAAATATACATTTCTGTGTCTTTTTTTCTTTCAAATTAACCTAATTCCCCATTTTTTTATATTTTAAGGAGCGCTTAAAATAGTTATGTTTGCGCTGCAGAGTGACATCCATCTTCTCATTAAACGTTTCCTTTAATCCTAAATTAAATTAACCCCAAATGAAGCTCTAACCCCTCTGACCTCACACACATCCTGCATTAACCTCAAACCCTCCACTTCCTGTATCTCCCCACAATCTCCCTGTTTTATATTTTAACCTCAAAATGAATCATTTCTACTCTTGAGCACAAAGTGTGCCAGACCTCTTCCATCGCCATGGATACGCATACACAAACATGTAAACAAACCTGGCTGGTATGTTCCAAGACAACAACGATAAAACTCTTCTCATCTGGAGTTTATCTGGCTTTTATCTGCCCATCAGGACCCCGCTTCACTCCTGGCACACGGACTCTCGCAGATAATAGATAAATCCCCAGCGGGTTGTTTACAGTTTCAATATCGCCGCTTTGCAAATTTGATAGATATGGTAAATTCTTAAACTGCAATCAGCTGCAATGACATCAGTCGCCCAGTGGACCGAGAGTCTGAATCAGTGAGAGGTTCACTGTCTGCAGGAAATATGGACGTGTAATTAAATGTTACTTTCTAGTTTATCCCACTGAAATCTAAGGCTACACGAGTTATCGACATTTTGTAGGAATCTCAAATCAGGCTGGTGCAATATTCATATTACCAGCCAAAGTATGTGTAAATATTATTCAGAATTCACTCTTTGTTAACTTCTATGTCCATGAGTTGTGAAGAGATTAACCTAAGTGACTTTCACACTGCAAAAAATATCAAAAATGTACCCCCAAAAATAATCAATATTAGTTTTGTAGTCATTTTTAGATGTATTATTGTGTTAGGGCTACATTCAAATTGCGACATTGGCTAATGCAATTTTTGTTTACAGAAAGATGTGTGTATATATTATTCTGAATTGTCGGGTTGCAGAGATTTCCCGTCATACTAATTGTACTCTACCCATTTAAATATCTTTGTTTGGCACAGACCCTCTTATATCTACGTTCATATATGCATGATTGTGTGAGTTGGGAGGAAATCATATACGTGATGAAACGGTTTCTTCATCTTGTTTATACATTTGATTTGCAAGAATAATTTTTTGTTTTTTGGGAAGAATGTAATATGATGAAACACACTGACATGTTAAAGGTCCGGTATTTAAACCCTTACTCACCCTAAACAAGTAACAATTAAAATATATATTTTTAAATATATTATTTTGAATACATCTTTCAATCAGTCCAACCCCTGTTAACCATTTCTCAAAAGCAACATCAGTCAACATATTCACACTTATTTCCAAACCGTGCAGCCGTACTGAAATCTACAGAATGATTCTAGATGTGAATGTGTGTGTAGGGGAGATTTCAGCACTCACTCTGACCTCTGCAGCTGGATGCGCAGAGTGACCATGTGATAAACATCCATCAGCATGTCGGCCACCGTGGCTTCAGGAGCGTCCGTCAGGAAGTGGATCGGCATGGGGTTCCAGCGGCCCACCTTTATGATGCCTGCACAAGAAACATGGACACATTCTGTCATTGTGAGGTTTTATGTATATTAACATTTTGACATTATATGAAAAAGCAGTAAATAAGTTAAAAAAAAACAATTAGAAAAACATTTATTAATCGCTGTAGGGAAATTCATTTTGTATCGTAAATGCAATTGCCAGTAGTACAAATCTAACATTAGGCTACAAAGGAACTACAGCACGGTCACAGGACTTCACGTCACCACCGCTAAGCTAAAGGAGGCTAATGTTGGGCTATAAAGGAACTACAGCACGGTCACATGACTTCACGTCACCACCGCTAAGCTAAAGGAGGCTAATGTTGGGCTATAAAGGAACTACAGCACGGTCACATGACTTCACGTCGCCACCGCTAAGCTAAAGGAGGCTAATGTTAGGCTATAAAGGAACTACAGCACGGTCACATGACTTCACGTCACCACCGCTAAGCTAAAGGAGGCTAATGTTGGGCTATAAAGGAACTACAGCACGGTCACATGACTTCACGTCACCACCGCTAAGCTAAAGGTGGCTAATGTTGGGCTATAAAAGGAACTACAGCACGGTCACATGACTTCACGTCGCCACCGCTAAGCTAAAGGTGGCTAATGTTGGGCTATAAAGGAACTACAGCACGGTTACATGACTTCACGTCACCACCGCTAAGCTAAAGGTGGCTAATGTTAGGCTATAAAGGAACTACAGCACGGTCACATGACTTCACGTCACCACCACTAAGCTAAAGGAAGCTAATGTTGGGCTATAAAAGAACTACAGCACGGTCACATGACTTCACGTCACCACCGCTAAGCTAAAGGTGGCTAATGTTGGGCTATAAAAGGAACTACAGCACGGTCACATGACTTCACGTCGCCACCGCTAAGCTAAAGGTGGCTAATGTTGGGCTATAAAGGAACTACAGCACGGTCACATGACTTCACGTCACCACCGCTAAGCTAAAGGTGGCTAATGTTGGGCTATAAAGGAACTACAGCACGGTCACATGACTTCACGTCACCACCACTAAGCTAAAGGAAGCTAATGTTGGGCTATAAAAGAACTACAGCACGGTCACATGACTTCACGTCGCCACCGCTAAGCTAAAGGCGGCTAATGTTGGGCTATAAAGGAACTACAGCACGGTCACAGGACTTCACGTCACCACCGCTAAGCTAAAGGTGGCTAATGTTGGGCTATAAAGGAACTACAGCACGGTCACATGACTTCACGTTAAGCACTTTTTCGCTAAGCTAAAGAAAGGATTTCAGGAGGATATAAAACGGAATCCTAGTGTACAGAAAGCTAACGTAAGTGGGTCAGAATGGAAGGTAATATGCTGTCTTTGTTTAGTGTTTGTCAAATAAGGACTGAATAAATAACATGATACACACAAACACACTTCACCTACACGTTCACACACTCTTACACACACTCAGAGGTTTTTCATGGGGACTGGCTGGAGCTGTGAAAACTAAACAAAGCTAATCGCATTACGATCCTCCAAATGAGATCCAGACGGGTCCTGAGAAGTCTCCCCTCTGTTTCCCCCATCCCATCATATCTTCCTCCTCTCTCCCCCCTCTAGACTCCCCTTTCTCTCTTTGTCCTGCTTCCCTGTGTTTACTGTATATCTCCGTTATATCTTTGATTCCCGTCAGGCCGAGCTGTGTTCTTCATTATCTGGCCGTACAGGGGGAGCATCATTTAATGTAAAACCACCATCATAACGTTAAAAAAAAAAAAAATAGAACCAAAAATCTATTTTGTAACAGTAGTTTCTCGTTTGAGGTCATCTGGGCTGCAAAAAAAACCTCGCTTTTGGAAATAAACGCTCAGTTTTCTGTCTTCATTAAATAAGAAATGTCAGAGTTTTGTGAGAAAAGATAGTCTGACTCAAAAAACACTAAATGTTAGAATTAAAGCTCCTTCAATATGTTACATTTGTATATTTACATGTGTTTTTGAGACATTTCCTAACCTGCATGGAACAGGCAAATGTGATTTTTATAAATATTTTTGTAACACTTTTTAAGTATTACATAGGTAAAACTACCTTAAAATTATATTTCCACATACTTTATATACTATTTGTGTGAATTTATCTTGTGAAATAACAGATTGCACGGATGACGACATGAGTTTCACACATGAAAGACTTTTGTAAAAAAGGACGTGATGAAATGCATTTTAAAGAGATGGAAGAAAATACTCAGATCCTTTTATGACAGAGAGAGGAAAGCACATCCTCCTCTTGTTTTTCTTATTTTCTCTGTCTCTTTAACACACACACACACACACACACACACAGATCCAAACACACACACACACAAAGAAACTGGATCATCGTCTGAAAATAAGCCATAACAATTCCGCTAATGCCAAGTTGGGTGGAAGCAAACGCGTGAATAAGCAGACAAACACAAACTCACCGAGGACAGCACACAGAGAAGTGGACATGTACATGTTCCCGCTCGCATGCAAACACACACACTCTCACACACACGCTCGCAATGGGATGGTAAATGCATTAATAATTGATCCATCATTTTTTGGTCTGCTGTTCAATGGGCTCTGCTTCATGTCCACATTTAAAAGTAGAAATCATTGTTCCCATTTCCACATTAAAATTCCACCTCCCAAAGACACGCTTTCATGTGGCCGGGCCGGCGGCTTGGCTCATGTCTGAGTGTGCCCATCCACACACACACACACACACATCGAAACACACACACACACACATCGAAACACACACACACACACACTGATACAAGTGTACACACAGTAATCTCATTGTCCCGTGCTGGAATAAGTCTTAATGGCGGCAGCAGCCTACACACACACACACACACACACACAGGAGAAGGCTTCTTCTTCCAAAAATGGTTCCAGCTCCAGCCCCTGGCACAAACTGAGGGAAATCCCATACGTGTGACGTGTGACGCACCCCCCCCCCCCCCCACCCCCACCCCCATCACCCGTCATTGCACCCTGAGCAACCCCTCTTGATGAAAATCTGTCATGCTGTTATTTTAGAGAGTGCTCCTCTGCGCTGAAATCTGTAAAATAATACGGAGGAGGTCTGGACCACCTCGTAGGGAACAGGCTTAATATGAGTGGTGCATTTTGATTGGGAAATACTTAAAAAACAATCTGCATCTTCGTAATAAGGCATATTTATTTAAGGGAAAATCTTTATTATAGATGAATAAGTAATTCTGTTTTCTTTCATTGAGCATTACTGAACCATAATTAGAAGACATTTTGAGATGTCATGTTGAGAAATATCAATATTTTATCGTAAGATTTGTCTTTTTATCTCATTCTTTGTTTAAAGTGGACCTATTATGCTATATTGGAAAAATATATTGTAGGGCCAGACCTATACAAAACATGTCTGTGAAGTTTGTTGCTTAAAATCCCAAACAGATCACTCATTGTAGCCATGCCTCATTCTGCTCATACCCCTCTTTTGCAGCCCTGTTAGAGAAACGCGGATTTTGGGTCCTGAGCTTGAAAATTAAAAAAAAGAGGAGGCGGAGCTAATGCCTGATCAGAATTCTACCGGAGTTAAATTCTGCTGTGATAAAACGCAATCCTGTTCTAAACCACATCAAGGATTATTTCTGAAACAGTATGGAGCTCAAATGCTTTTTCTCTTGTGGGTTTACCACAAGGTGAGTTCCTTTTTTTATTTCCTGCTTTTTAAACACATGTGCTCTCCAGTACAGGTTAGCTCTGAGTGTTAGCGAGGCTTGCTAATGTAAACAAAGACGAGATTACCTCCAAAACACGTCAAGACTTGTTTCTGATAGCAATTTTCTGTGGGTCCGCCGCCGATTTGACGTCAGATCGGCAGCAAATCTGTATCCGCTCGTTGTACCCCCCGTTTTTAAAAGATTTGGGTACGGAGGAAAAGAGAGAGGGTTTTATTTTCTGACGCTGCGTGAGTTCCCCGACACACCAGGGACACATATTTATGTATAAAATACATCACAAAGTGCATTTTGCATGATAGGTTCCCTTTTCTTTAAGCTGAAGATTATTAACTATTTATAGCTAAATCCATTTATTCAAGTAAACATATCATGCAACATGTAAGGTTAATACGTTACATTTTGTTTTAAAAGTACGTCTTCACATGCCCCCCTTTTTATTAAAGAGTCACCGCAAGCTCATCGTAGTGTTTACCCTGATAAATATGGATTGGCAATCACTTTTAAACATTTTTTTATAAAACCAGAATTATCCTCTAAAACAGCGTATGCATGAGGAGGATATACTCTAGTCAAAGAAGGAAGGACCCTTTTATTTTGGAGTGGATCCGATTCACAGGCTGGACACACAAATTAGGTTTTACTCTCGTTAACATTGCACATTGTATTTGGGAAAATTCACGTCAACAGCCCTTCTTCATAGCGGCCATGTTGTGTCCACATTATGACTTAAAGCTCACAAACACATCAAAGTGAGACGAACAACTTCCCAACTCTGGAAATGGAAACATCCAAGGAGCATTTGAATGCGCTTTGTCGTTGGTCTTAGCTATTAAAGTGCCATCTAACTTTACGAAATGTGTAAACAAAAATGGAAACAGGAAGAATGTGGGAAGATACAGGAAGTGGTGGGTCTGACGCTAATGCAGGATGTTCATAAGATCAGTGAGGTTAGGGTTAGTAACTAATTAGGGGTTAATTTAGGATCAAAAGTAAAGTTAGATGACAAGATTAACATCAGTCATGTCTGTAATGTTAATACCAATCTACAACCAGTTAGCTTAGCTTAGCATAAACAATGCAAACAGGGGGAACAGCTAGCCTGGCTAAGTAACAGAATGTGTCTACGAGCACCTCTATAGACATATTAATAGAAAAGTAAAGCATGCCTTGAATAAATAAGACTGCTGTTTTAGTCAAATGTAACAGCACTACCCTGTAAATAGCTCAGATGTCCATTGAATGTTGGACATGTGACCTTTACAGACGTGGCACTGCAACAATGCTCCTCGCTGACCACTGTTAAAGTACAGGTCTGCTCCCATCCATTCTATAAAAGCCTTCAGACCCTTATAATTGAAATAAACAATATCTCCCAGTTAATTACTGGGCTAAGCTAATTAAAGAAAGGCCGTGGTCCTTTAAATACACCGCTGGGACGCAAGAATGCAGGACACAATTCAAACAGGGAGAAAATAGCAGGGACTCTGTGTAATTTTGGTCGTGGACCGCAGGGGAAAAAATGTATAATTTAAGCCAGAAATTATTCATTTAACATAAACGCTTGTTTTAAAAAACAAAAAGTATTCATTTGGGAGAAGCTGGGGGGAGGTGTGTGCGTGTTTTGTCTGTGATACTGCATGAATACACGGCATTAGTGTGAGCAAATGCTTCGGTGCATGGGTTGAATAGAGTTTACAAGAGTGTGTTCTGTCCACACGCTGTAAGCTAAGAGTCTCAGAGTTCCGTCGACTTGTGATGTCCCGGTTCGTCTCGCCTTTGAAGCCCCTGCTGCGGCGCTTTAGAGGGAGTGCATTGATGTGGACGGGGGGCGACGAATGTGGCTCCATGTTTTCCACACACACACACACACACACACACACACTGATGAGACAGACAGACAGAGACCTCCCCTGATACTTGGCGAAAAACATTGAGGCTAAAAGTGTTTCTAATGGCATTCATCTGCAAACCGTAGCCGTGGATATTCTCGGCCATCGCTGTCGGATAATGTGCATCTGTGTTTTATTTATTTGTCTAACTCCTTTTAACAGGCTGTCAATTGCAGCTCTGATTTTCTCGTAAAACCAAATAAAGGGTTGCACAGAAAATGACCGGTTATAGTGAGCACATCTGCAGAGATGAGAGTCACCTCTTAAGAGTTCTATTTATTTCCAGGAGTTTAGCATCTCACTGCAGCAGTGATGTGCAGGTGTACCTCTGGGTGTGTGTGTGTGTGTGTGTGTGTGTGTGTGTGTGTGTGTGTGTGTCCGTACACTGTGACATCACAGATAGGTGTGTTTAGAGGTGCTTGAAACTTAAAATCAAAAAGGCACCAAAACAGCCACTTTCAATTAAATGTGTTTATAGCGCTGATACAATTACGCCTAAATCTCCAACTATTAAAGTTGCATTGACAGATTTTTAACTTAGACTTATCATTTTGAAGTAAATGTTGATTGCCCAATCAATGGCTGCAGAATAAAGACAATATGAGGGCTTAGCTTTGTTACAAATAATCTGTGTAATCCAAACAATGCTAAGAGTCGCAAGATGACGACATGTGTTCATTTGAATAAACCTAAATGGATGAGTTAGAATATTAGAATATTAACCTTATCTCTCCCTCTCCTGGCAACAGGAGAGGGAGAGATAAGGTTAATATTCTAATATTTTGGAATATATTTCTTGCTTTTTCCCCGCTGCTTTGAATTAGTTGCCTCATTTTTTTGCCAGTATCGAGCCTAAAGAAAAATGTGTTTCTAGGAAAAGCCATCCAAATTAATCAAGATGAAGTGCATTTAATAATCTGAGTAGCGGAGGTCAGACTCCAGGTTTAAGTTCAGGATATCTTCAGCCAAATTTCTAACTGAGGTCGAGAGTACACGCTGTGTCTCAGGTGGGCTGCAGCCTGATAAGAGCTGCTGGCCTTGAGGCAATAAAGGGATTACCTGCAGCAGTGTGTTTATGAGGAGAAGGAGAACACACACACACACACACACACACACACACACACACACACACACTCTCAGCAGCGAGATGTCAAACAGATGGGGATGTCCCACCCTTCCTCAGTGTGTTGCTGAAGCCTCGCTGCTCTGTGTCGCTCTGTTGTTACCGTTTAATATCGATGTGAGGCAACTTCCCCAGATGGCATTTTCTGCATACTTGAGAAAAGACAGCAGTAAACGACAGTGTCCTTCTGCAGATCACTACCATGTGTGCGACAATAAATTACAGAGATTTTCTTTTCCTCTGCTTCATAAACATTCTCACACACACTACACACACACACATAATGTATTTTCGTCTTGCGGGGACATTCCTGACCGGCTCTTTGTTGTGTCTTTAATGACTTCTGCAGGCTCTGTCTGTGTCTTAGTTGTGTTTTTGAAGCATTCTTGTGCTTATTGCCAGCGTCACAGTACAGTGTCTGCTGTAAATAGACGACCTCACATCCAGTATTCTCCTCAGCCGATGATTAGAGGCTCCGGGATCATTCTCGCCCTGACCCCCGAGCTGCACGGTATTTAATTCTGAGTCAGGAGCGCCAGAGTTTACACAGCGAGAGACACTGAGGTTGGAAAATAAGGACTATTAATAATAGCCTTGATGAAATCCTTCTCAAGCTAACAAAAGGAGGCAGCTTGACCTCAGATATTTAACCGTTTCAAACTGTATTTCTCTGGCACGCCAAAATAGTTTCGTTTGTTATCTTTGCCACTTCTACTACTATTACTTCTGCAGCTAACATCTTTGTTTCTCACCGATTGCTTTACCCCCGAGCTAAGATCCACCAGACAAAGTCTTCAATTTGATTTGATGAGCTGGTTTCATGCTAAATGTCAGAGTGTTTTATCCATGACAAAGCTAATGAGTGAGCACTAAAGCACATGTAAAGGTAATAAGTCTTGTTCGAGGTCAATATCGGTTTCTGGTGTTGTAATAGTTGGTGTAGCATGCTCCTTCTGACCCACATCTATGAGGCTGATAACCAAACGCACATTTCATCGTTAAGATTAAGACCCTCAAAAGTATTTTATTCGTTTAATTGACTTGTATGCAGTATATTCATCCCTATAGTCTTGGCTTGGGACCCAGAGGATCCTGGATCAAATCCCCAAAAGGACCAAGTATGGAGAGTAGACTTGTTCTTAGAGAGATGCTGGTTTCTTTTGTGCCATGCTGAGGTGTGTGCTGTGTGTGTGTGTGTGTGTGTGTGTGTGTGTGTGTGTGTGTGTGTGTGGGTGTGTGTGTGTGTGTGTGGTGTGTGTGTGTGTGTGTGTGTGTGTGTGTGTGTAGTGTGTGTGTGTCGCTGACCTTTAGGTGTGTGCAGTGTGTGTGTGTGTCTCTGACTTTCTTCAGGTGTGTGCAGTGTGTGTGTGTGTGTGTGTGTGTGTGTGTGTGTGTGTGTGTGTGTGTGTGTGTGTGTAGTGTGTGTGTGTGTGTCGCTGACCTTTAGGTGTGTGCAGTGTGTGTGTGTGTCTCTGACTTTCTTCAGGTGTGTGCAGTGTGTGTGTGTGTGTGTGTGTGTGTGTGTGTGTGTGTGTGTGTGTGTGTAGTGTGTGTGTGTGTGTGTCGCTGACCTTTAGGTGTGTGCAGTGTGTGTGTGTGTCTCTGACTTTCTTCAGGTGTGTGCAGTGTGTGTGTGTGTGTGTGTGTGTGTGTGTGTGTGTGTGTGTAGTGTGTGTGTGTCGCTGACCTTTAGGTGTGTGCAGTGTGTGTGTGTGTCTCTGACTTTCTTCAGGTGTGTGCAGTGTGTGTGTGTTTGTGTGTGTGTGTGTGTGTGTGTGTGTGTGTGTGTGTGTGTGTGTGTGTGTGTGTCTGACTTTCTTCAGGTGTGTGCAGTGTGTGTGTCTGACTTTCTTCAGGTGTGTGCAGTGTGTGTGTGTTTGTGTGTGTGTGTGTGTGTGTGTGTGTGTGTGTGTGTGTGTGTGTGTGTCTGACTTTCTTCAGGTGTGTGCAGTGTGTGTGTCTGACTTTCTTCAGGTGTGTGCAGTGTGTGTGTGTCTCTGACTTTCTTCAGGTGTGTGTGTGTGTCAGACTGACCGTGTGCCTGTGCAGCCGAACTGTGTGAGTATCCGAGGGCGAGCAGGGCCGTCTCCACCAGCTGAGAGAAGAGGATGTCCTTCCTCACCAACACGAACTCTGAGTGCTCCTCCCTCCCCTCCCCCGCCTCCGTCTGCACCCCCCCATCAGACTCCACCACGCAGAACACAGGGATCATCAGACCTGTGGAGGAAAACAAGTGCATTTTAGTGTCCGGGCAGAGGTGGAGGAAGGGTTCAGAGGCTTTACTTGAGGAAAAGTACCAATACATTATTGTCAAAGTACTTAATTCAAAAGCTTACTTAAGTAAAAGTACAAAAGTATTATGTGCTAAATGAGCTTAAAGAGTAAGTCTACTAGTTACATTTTTAGATATGGATTTTGTTAAAAGTATCTAAGGCTAATACATAGTGGAGTAGAAGTATACAGTATACATACAGTACATATACAGTACAAATACATAGCATAACATGGAAATACTCAAGTAAAGAACAAGTACTTAGGTACAGTACCTGAGTAAATGTACTGAGTTACTTCCCACCTCTGTGTCTGGCTCTTATTGTCCGTGATCACAACAGTGTATCCTCTACAGACAGCGGACATATGGATCTTATTTACTGTGGATCAACCTTTGTAATCGCTTCCTTTTTCTCACACACTCTTCAAAGTTGCCTCGCCTGAAGTCCTCAGAGTGTTCGATCCACAGGGGATGCAACACAAATGGGATGCTTTGTTAAATAACCAGTAACAGGGCTGTTCACTGTCACTGGCTTTTTATCTAACGGCTATTAGATAGGAGGCCGTTATAATGGCTCCACTAACAGATATGCAAAAACTATACAAAAGACAGACACTGACAACATGTGGTACTTTCATTAGAGTATTAACAAGGGGACCATTTATAGCAAAGGTGGGGCTGAATATGAATGTGAATACAGAAGGATGAATTAACACGATACCTCGTAAAAACACGGCTTTGAGGACAGGTGACATCATACCACATTCTCAAGAAGGGTTTGCATGAATCACACACACACGTACACACACACAAGCACACAGACAGACAGACAGACACAGAGACACACACACGTACACACACAAGCACACAGACAGACAGACACACACACACACACACACACACACACAAGCACACAGACACACACACACACACACAGACACACACACACACACGTACACACAAACACAAGCACACAGACAGACAGACAGACACAGAGACACACACACGTACACACACAAGCACACAGACAGACAGACACACACACACACACACACACACACACACAAGCACACAGACACACACACACACACACAGACACACACACACACGTACACACAAACACAAGCACACAGACAGACAGACAGACACAGAGACACACACACGTACACACACAAGCACACAGACAGACAGACAGACACACACACACACACACAAGCACACAGACACACACACACACAAGCACACAGACACACACACACACACACACGTACACACAAACACAAGCACACAGACAGACAGACAGACACAGAGACACACACACGTACACACACAAGCACACAGACAGACAGACACACACACACACACACACAAGCACACAGACACACACACACACAAGCACACAGACACACACACACACACACACACACACACACAAGCACACACACACACACACACACACACAGACAGACAGACACACACACATACACACACAGACACACACACACACACACACACACACACACAAGCACACAGACACACACACAGACAGACAGACATACACACAGACACACACAGACACACACACACACACACACAGACACACACACACACACACACACACACCACACACACACACACACACACACCACAGACACCACACAGTCAGACACTGTGTTTTTCTATGGAAGTGAAACTATTTGACAGTTATGTGCAGAAACTATAATTTAGGTAAAGCCAGAATACAGTCAAAACGTTTGATAAATCCAAAATAAAGAGCTTTTTGACATCCAAGCACTTTTAGGGTCTTATTTTGTGGTATTCCATAATGAGACTCTATTGTATTTCAACGAGTACTGTCCTTGAGACATTGGTATGTAAAGGTGTTTAGCTAGTCTACTGGTATGAAAATGAACTTGAGCATAACGAATGAGAAACTTAAAAACATTGTTGTCTCAATATTGAGACACTTGATAAAAAACACAGTGATATTTGACTTCCTCCCAGGTGACATTAGAGTGAGTATCAGATTCCCAGCATCGTGCCTCTTGGCTCGCGGTTCTAATATCACTCCTTTTTCCTGAAAGGCTTTTGGTTTTGGGCCACCTGTCAGCTGCCAATTAATTAAAGCTCTCAGAAGAAATGATGGAGAGAGAGCATTAGGCAGCGTCCCAGCACTAATAATAATACAGTGCCACACAATAACACACACACACACACACGCTGCTCCACGAGGTGCACGCAGCATCGCATCCAGCCGTTGTTTTAATCAGTCAATTCCTATATTTCTATTTCCTCCTCATTAATCACTCCGCTCAGTCCTCCAGGCTCTCATGGAGTGAATTACACACCGGAGCACGCTGCCAATTCAAGTAAGTGAATTTCCCCCAACAGGGAAATATAACTGTCAACACGGAGCAGCTCCCACTCCTCTCTCCCCCCCACACCCCCCCCCCCCTCTGTTTCTCCACCTCCTCTCGTATTCCCAGTGTCCTGTGATCTGGTGTGAAGTTGCCTCAAACCTCTAATCCCTCTAATATGTACGGGGATGAGAGAACGGGGGTATTCAAATATGATGTGTGTGTGTAAGTGTGTGTGTTTTGGCCAGGGTCTGTTGGGTGTGAGTGTCACTGAGTTTGTGAATGTGGACATAGGGTTTGTCGGTGTGTGTGTGTGTGTGTGTGTGTGTGTGTGTGTGTGTGTGTGTGTGTGTGTGTGTGTGTGTGTGTGTGTGTGTGTGTGTGTGTGTGTGTGTGTGTGTGTGTGTGTGTGTGTGTGTTGTGTGTGTGTGTGTGTGGTTTGGAGGAGACACGTCGAGTTTCCTGTCTTCAACGACACCCCGTCATTATTTCAGACCAACCGTCCTCCGTCCTCCTTCCTCCTCTTTTCTCACACAGAAATATTTTTTACTACAACTCTGGTTCCCAACGTTTGATATTCAGCTGAAGAAATGTCAAACTGTATTCAATCCAGACAGAATTAGACTCGTGCCAAAAAGAGGTGGAGGTTTGCAGAGAATATGACACAAACTTCAAGTGAATGGTCTGACGGGTCAACTGTATGTTATGTGTAGTATTCTTGTTGTTCTATGTTTTAGTATATCCTCTCCTTCTTCATCCTCTCCTTCTTCATCCTCTCCTTCTCCTCTTACTGTGGTCACGTTGTTGATGTTTCTAACTTCTAACTCTTTCCAAACCTCAGACTTTTTTCGCAGTCCTCTTTTTACTTTCTTATTATAGCAAAGATCCCAAATGTTTGCTGACATATGCAAGAAGGAATATTGAGAACTATTTGTGTGAAAGTATGCACATAATATCGATAATATCTCTTTTCTGTAAGCGATTTGTCTTTTTGAAATTGTCAAAATGTCTTCAGATATTCACTTTAAATATGACAGAAATGTGTGAGGCTAAAAGCAGCATTTACGGACATTTTTACATACAAAATATTCACGCATTTGTAAATGAATAGAGCTGTCAGCGATTATTTACACCAATAGAGGGTTAGAACAAGAACATATTGTGTAGAAAGTATATTTTACTAAATATAAGGGCAGTTTGGGATTAACATCAAGACTGTGAGAGACATTTCTGCTAACAAATGGTGACACAAACACTCTCACACACGCTCACACACACACACACACACACACACTGCACACACACTGTACACAAATGCTCACACACACACACACACACGCAATAACTTCTACAATGACTGCGTGGATCGATGGAGCGGAGTGAGTTGTATAAATCTTGTTTATATGGAGCAATCTCCTTTATTTGGTAGCATGTATTATACAGTTCCCTCCAGACGTATAGATTATCAGGAACAGCTCTCAGTGCCGCTCGACTGAGAGAAACTCCTGAGGGAAGTCAACGACTGTGTGAGAGAGAGGTGGTAATCTACGTTCTCTATTTCAGCAGATATCGAATGTGCTTATATGGACAAAAGATATTAGCTTGTTGTTCATTTCTTAGGTGTAAAGTATATTTTTTTAGCACTGAACCACATTTTTAAAGTGGGTATTGATCACCTTCAGTTCTGCTTTGAGGCAATAGACTGGAGAGGACATTTTATACCACTGTATAGTTGTTGAAATATAATTTTTTTAATATTGTACTACGATGTTCACACTTTACTTTAACTTCTTGCTGTTATATAAATATATTTATTCTATTTTCATTTATTAAATATTTTTTTAATGTGATATTTAAGATCTTTTCATTCCTAATTTACCTTCTTATATTTGTATTTTATTCTATTATTATTACAAGAAATATTATTATTCAATTTTTCTGTAACTTTAAATATTTTTATTTGATTTAATCTTTTTTTAATACATTTTTTTATATAAATATGTTTCTTCCATCTGTGTCATTTATATTATATAAGAGGCAAAAAAAAACAGCCATTTGCATTTATCCAAAGAGACTTTCATAAACTTAAATACTGAAGACATGCCTACTGGAACATTTTGACCGGTCAACAACGACAAGTCCACTGAGACAAATGTAAAACGTGTGATATTAATATACTATATAAATAAACTTTGATTGATTGATTGAGCTTCTCAAGCTTCACCGTCTCCTCACCACTCTGATGTTTTCATCTCTTCACAGGTTCGACTTCACATTGAGTTTGTGGCTTGTAAACAAACGTCTTCACACAGTAAACAAACGTGTGTTGATGCACATCAGCTCACCTCCGAGGGGCCTCATCGGGGCCCCGTTGTGGCGGATGCGGGGCCCGGTGGGGCTCCCGTTGAGCTCCAGCCGGCTCTTCTTCCCTGGGGGGGGCAGGACGCTGAGGTCGGGGCTGCCCCTCCGCTCAGGGCTGCCCTGGGTGAGAGGACTCTCCCCCCCGCCTCGCTCCATCCGCCTCCACAGCCCCAGAGGAGCTCCAGCCAGAGAGAACGAGTCTGAGGAAAGTCACAGAGAAAGGTTTTTAATTTAGACATTTTTCAAAGTGATTTAAATTCCACTTTTAAGGTTTATTTCATGAGTAATCTCAAATTTAGTAAATATTTAAAGAATTACATTTTTTTATTTAGTCAACCCTAGATTATCGTGAAATATTGATATTGAGGTTTTTGGTTAAAAATATCAGATTCAGATTTATTCAAATAGGAATAGAGAAAATAGACGTGAAAATAAGACGTTATGTATATAGCGAGTTCTTCATCTGTGTTTGTATGGAGGCAGTGTGAGTATACAGGGTTCAATATGTACGAGTTCACACACACACACACACACACACACACACACACACACACACACACACACACACACACACACACACACACACACACACACACACACACACACACACACACACACACACACACACACACACACACACACACACACACACACACACACACACACACACACACACACACACACACACACGTCCCCTGATAGAGCAGTGGCAGCCAAACCTCTAATAAAGGGTAATGCATTAGCAACGCTGCCAGGCCGCGACAGAAGCGCTCGCCAACGTTCACACGGAGCCAAATGGACTTTCTTTTATTTACCGACGAGCCCCTGGACAATATGTGAGCATGTGTGACCCTCAGCGAGGAGGGAGTAGAGAGACAACTATGGAAATGAAGTGAGTGAGGAGTGGAAAACACAGAGGGTTTCTGCACAGAGTGGCAATGAGCTGAAATGCAGCAGAACAAATGAGGAGGAATGCATGCTTATTGTTTGAGGGTGGCATTTTCCACAGCGCTTGATTCAAAAACTCCCCCTCCCCCTCCCCCTCCTCCTCCCTCCATTTTTAATATTTCTGCAGATTTTTTACTGCTGCAGCTGTCGCAACTCTGAGCGAGAACATTCGTGCGATGTCCCGCCTCTTTCTCGCCTTTTCACTACCTTCTCTTTCTTGCAACAACAACAACAATAGACAGAAGAAGAAAACCTCAATCTGACAAGTATTAAAAGCCCGGGTAGCATTTCAAAATGTATAATAAATTAAAAACATGAGCTTTGGTTGCGATGAAAACAGTGTGGGAGGCGAAGAGGACGGAACATTTAAGTGGCAGATTTTATTTTAAAAAGTTCAAAGAGTGACACTGAGTGGAAAGCAATGGGAGTACAGTGAGGCTGTAATTCACAATGTGAGGCTCTGCAAATACATCTAACTGTTAACAATGAAGCTATAATAAAAAATTAACTAAATATACAACAGAGCTGAGAGAGGAATACATAGCTGCTGTTTACACTCTGCTTTTATTTATTTTCTTTCTAATTTCAACTGCGTAGGTCGTCAAAAGTCTGACATTTAATGTGAAAACAAAGCTCCTTAAAAGTACGTTGATGTTTTAATAAACGCCTCCATTGGACTCCTTTGTTCACTTCAGGGACATGGTGACGTCACTTTGTAAAACTCGCACTTCTAGCGCTCTGACACATTGTACGTGATAGGCTAAGGGGGCGGGACATCTCTAAGCGGTTGACCAATCACAACAGAGCCGGCCAGCTAACCGATCAGAGCAGACTGGACTCTGGTTTCAGACAGAGGGTGAAAAGAGGTGCTGCAGCACAGGCAGTATGAGAAAAATAAAGAGCTTTTTGAACATTAAAGCATGGAGACATGTCCCAGTAGAGACACTACATACTGATATACACCTGGACATCAGCAGGAGAGGACTCTTTAAAGTAGAGACACTACATACTGATATACACCTGGACATCAGCAGGAGAGGACTCTTTAAAGTAGAGACACTACATACTGATATACACCTGGACATCAGCAGGAGAGGACTCTTTAAAGTAGAGACACTACATACTGATATACACCTGAACATCAGCAAGAGAGGACTCTTTAAAGTAGAGACACTACATACTGATATACACCTGAACATCAGCAGGAGAGGACTCTTTAAAGTAGAGACACTACATACTGATATACACCTGAACATCAGCAGGAGAGCACTCTTTAAAGTAGAGACACTACATACTGATATACACCTGAACATCAGCAGGAGAGGACTCTTTAAAGTAGAGACACTACATACTGATATACACCTGAACATCAGCAGGAGAGCACTCTTTAAAGTAGAGACACTACATACTGATATACACCTGAACATCAGCAGGAGAGGACTCTTTAAAGTAGAGACACTACATACTGATATACACCTGAACATCAGCAGGAGAGCACTCTTTAAAGTAGAGACACTACATACTGATGTTCTCACTTATTGTGCTTATATTATGATATCGTCGTGGAAACGAGGTGGTACATCTGAGGAATTTGTTCCTAAATTCCTTGGAAGAGACCAACAAGTGAAACCAATTTAATGTTTAATGTTTTAAAATAATCCTCCTGAGAATCAGTTTTAATCAGCAGCGGGTCCTAACCTGCCGTATCTGCCCGCTGCTGACGATCCCTATCAAGACCTCGCCGACATCTCACCATCACACACACACACACACACACACACACACACACACACACACACCACACACACACACACACACACACACACACACACACACACACACACACACACACACACCCGGCATCATCTTATCTCTGCACACGTCCCGTTTCAATTCCGTTTCATTTGGTATTTGACAGAAGAGATAAAGGAGGAAATCGTGCTGTGCATTTTGTTTGACGTTTCTCTCGCTCTGATAAGACGTTTTATATATTTTATAAAACAAGTTTCACCACGTCCAGTGAACCCGAGGTCACGTACGATCACATTAAGTATCGCACGTTAATACCTCTTCATGTGGACACCCATAAGTGTATGCTTGAATAAAAACAGTTACATGACGACATGAAACATGTGAAATAAGAGGTTGTTTTTATATGGAAAAGTGAAAATTGTTCGCAAATCAAAGAGAGAAAGTCCCACTAGAGCAAACACAGGGATTTTAGCCTCTGCAGACCATTTACATGCACTAAAACCTATAGAACACACTACAGGAAAGGGAGAAAATGCCTCAATATGGACCCTGGAGTTTGGTCAAATTAGCTCAAAGTTAGTCTTACTTATATAAAAGGTAATTTATTGAATTTTTCTTTTCTGACTTTGTTCAACTTTAACACTCACATGTAAACACTGCATTGGGTGTTGTCATGCCAACAGAGACATCCTCCTCCACAGACTGATAAATGCTAATCTATTTTATGCAATTATTACAGGCGTGTTGAGCAATAGGTCTTTTGTTCTCCACAGTGTCTTTAACTGCGTGACGTTGTTCATTAAATCAGACACTGATATCTTCAAACGCTGTGATCGGCCACATCCTAAATCCATCTGTACTGCATTGTTTGATAAGGCGTGAGATAGTCAGAGTTGTTAATAAAGAGGCGATAAGACGCGTATCTGCTATGGAGACGACGGGAAACTAATGTAATGTGTTTCTGATAAGGACAGGGGTCATCACACAGATCCAGATTTATTGCTTCTCTGGGAAACAGTCACCTCTCAGAGGAACTCAGCAATGAATTATTAAGGAGAGAAGCTGCAGGAAAGTCATATTTGAAAGGGGTTTTTATTTTTGTAACATGTCATATTTGAGACTAATAGAAAAATACACATACAAGTTTTTATTTTTAAGAACATTTTCTATTTGTGTCTCAAGATTGCTTCTAAATTCACAGAAAGTTAGAGTTGGATAACGCCTCATTTGGTGTATATCAGTATGTAGTGTCTCTACTTTAAAGAGTCCTCTCCTGCTGATGTTCAGGTGTATATCAGTATGTAGTGTCTCTACTTTAAAGAGTCCTCTCCTGCTGATGTTCAGGTGTATATCAGTATGTAGTGTCTCTACTTTAAAGAGTTCTCTCCTGCTGATGTTCAGGTGTATATCAGTATGTTGTGTCTCTACTTTAAAGAGTCCTCTCCTGCTGATGTTCAGGTGTATATCAGTATGTAGTGTCTCTACTTTAAAGAGTCCTCTCCTGCTGATGTTCAGGTGTATATCAGTATGTAGTGTCTCTACTTAAAGAGTCCTCTCCTGCTGATGTTCAGGTGTATATCAGTATGTAGTGTCTCTACTTTAAAGAGTCCTCTCCTGCTGATGTTCAGGTGTATATCAGTATGTAGTGTCTCTACTTTAAAGAGTCTCTCCTGCTGATGTTCAGGTGTATATCAGTATGTTAGTGTCTCTACTTTAAGAGTCCTCTCCTGCTGATGTTCAGGTGTATATCAGTATGTAGTGTCTCTACTTTAAAGAGTCCTCTCCTGCTGATGTTCAGGGTGTATATCAGTATGTAGTGTCTCTACTTTAAAGAGTCCTCTCCTGCTGATGTTCAGGTGTATATCAGTATGTAGTGTCTCTACTTTAAAGAGTCCTCTCCTGCTGATGTTCAGAGGGGTGTATATCAGTATGTAGTGTCTCTACTTTAAAGAGTCCTCTCCTGCTGATGTTCAGGTGTATATCAGTATGTAGTGTCTCTACTTTAAAGAGTCCTCTCTCCTGCTGATGTTCAGGTGTATATCAGTATGTAGTGCTCTCTACTTTAAAGAGTCCTCTCTGCTGATGTTCAGGGTATTAATCAGTATTGTACTGTCTCTACTTTAAAGAGTCCTCTCCTGCTGATGTTCAGCGTGTACTATCAGTAGTAGTGCCTCTACTTTAAAGAGTCCTCTCCCTGCTGATGTTCAGGTTGTATATCAGTATGTAGTGCCTCTACTTTAAAGAGTCCTCTCCTGCTGATGTTCAGGTGTATATTAGTATGTAGTGCCTCTACTTTAAGAGTCCTCTCCTCTGAAATATATGCAATGATCTCATATTTATAACATAAAGCCTCTTTGCCTATTTAAACATGACGTAGTTAGAAAACATGTATATACAAAAAATGATTGTCTTATTGTAAATGATCAGATAGGGAACTTCATGGTGATATCTTTTAGTTAAAATGTTTACTCAGTTCCCCTGTATCATCAATAAAAGTGAAAATAAGCTGCAATATTGTCGTAATTTGCTGAATTCTATGATAAATGTAATACAGCAATCTTAACTTTAAATACTTCTTCCCCCAGACAGTCAGATATAAAGAAATAAATGCAGCTCCTCTCTGTTTGTCCCGCATTGTGGACGATCCCGTGTGTGTTTTATGATGATAAGCCTCTATCAAATTCCACATTATTACACGTTGTAGACATAACAAATACACACACAGCCAGAGACAAGATTGCAGAGTCGACACACCCAAAGAAATGGGAGAGTAGGACAGGACAACACACACACCTATAAACAATATGTACCACTCAAACACACACACACACACACACACACACACACACACACACTGGAGCTAACATGTAATTCAAAGCCAGTCTAAACTCTACAAATCAGACGCTGTAATGACCGGCTGCAGAAACGGACATAAAATATGCTTTTTAAGTCGTTTAAGCTTTTTTTTAAATGTATTTTAGCATCCCTCACTCTCTCTGGTGATTTTATTCTTGCATCAAAGGGATTAAAGGTTTGAAAAGTTGCATTCAGCTTTTGATTGTTCGGCCTCTGATGAAGCAACATGTGTACGAAATGTACAAGAAGTGGTCAGAAACTAAAAGTGTGGAAAACTTGGTGGGCTTTTTTGCCAATTAGATGGACAGGAGAGATAAGGAACGACATGGTCTGAATCATATATATTCCTTACACATGATATATATAATAATATTATCCGGATTATCTTCAAATCATGCTTTAGATCACATGTGTCAAACTCAAGACCCGGGGGCCAAATCAGGCCCGTGGTGGATTTAATTTCGGCCCGCAGGATAATTTCTAATTACTATTAGATCTGGCCCGCCGGTATATTGCACGCACACCTTCACTCAATCCTGAGGGTCTCCTCAGCTCAGAGCCTGACCCCAAACATTGATGACCTTGCACCCAAGATGAGATGCCAAGTATCTGAACTAGCATCACAGAGCAGCAAGCTGAGTTTACATGGATGTTTCCTTCTGCACTTTTTCTCTCACGACAACAGGGCATGTTTGGTTATTTCTTTGAGGGAAATAGTTTTGTTGAAGCTGTTGTTGGCCTGTGGAGAAATGTAATCATAAGAAATGACTCTGGAAAAGCTGCAGATGGAGCCATAAGAAATGAATGCAACTGATTATTTAATGTTTAATGTTGTTTTTATAGGCAATAATTTAAGCTTTGTTAGTTCCAGGTTTAATATGTGCAATAAGTTAATTTCAATAAGTTTTGCAATAAACATTGAACCAGTCCGGCCCTCGACTAGTACCCATTTTTTTATTTTGGCCCACTGTGTATCTGAGTTTGACACCCCTGCAGTAAACTCTTAAAATGGCTTCTTAAAGATACTGAAATCACATTGTTTTAACAAGAAGTGCATCACAGGAAGGACACATGTCTCTGTTTAGTGAAAAACAAACAATGCTAAAAAGTAATAATAAAAAATATATATGTATAAAATATATATAATTACAGAGCAACATCTATCCGAGTCTGTTCTTTCCTTGTTATAATTCCTGTATTTTCTTATTTTAATTACTTTTTTCTCACCACTATACCAAGATAGAAAGCTTTTAGAGTATTTAGGATAATTATTATGGAAATTCACCACATGCAACGTATTATAAGTGTATTCAAACCAAGTTTGCTATACAATCGTCCTCTCCACACTATCATGCCTACACACACACACACACACCTACACACACACACCTACACACACACACTACTTCACTTTCAGGGAACAGACAGCAGCCACTCACTCTAACTTTGCTCTGATATCTCAAAACAAAGGACAATAAAGTGTTTTCAAATGAAACTGACCTCTCAGAGTGCAGAGCTGCAGCGCCATGGCCTCGCTCCAACTGCCTCTCCGTATCTAAACCTGCCGTTACGATACTGTCTGCTAATGAAGGGCTGTACCTTCGACATGCAAACCAGACACACACACACACACACGCATTATTAGCTCTGAGAGGCGTCACCTCACGTTGGAAAATATCCAGATATGTTCTTCCCGTTTGAGATCCACTTTTATAGCAGCGTTATCAAGCTATTGGTTAATGCTTGGCTCTGAGCACAGATAACACACACACACACACACACACACACACACACACACAAGCCCAGTAAGAGACACACACACACACCCAGTAAGACATATACACACACACACACACAAGCCCAGTAAGAGACACATACACGCCCAGTAACACACACACACACACACACACACACACACACACACACACACACACACACACACACACACACACACACACACACACACACACACACACACACACACACACACACACACACACACCACACACACACACACACACACACACACCACACACACACACACACACACACACACACACACACACACACACACACACACACACACACACACACACAGGGGGAGGGACGGACGTGATGAAGATGTGTTACTGATGCACCAAAAAAACGGAAGAAGTTTCTATGACGCACATGCTAATAATGCTTTATAGTCTGTTAATAATTATAGTTATAAACACTTTAAATATTCATATAATAGCTAATTATAAGTTACATTTCCATAAAACGTCATATTAGTTGTTTATTAACTGACATGTTTTGCAAGCCTTTGACTATAATGCATTATGACGGCCTTGTAATGCATTATCATCTCCTTATTGCACTTAATGTATATAGTTATAAGCACTCGTTAATATTCATAATGCTTAATAAGGATACACAGTATAAGGTCAAGTGTCACAATATCTCATTTATAGTGATTTCTTTGCAACACATCAACCATGCATTATAATAAAGTACTTATTCATAATAAATATGATTATGCACTTCTATAAGTAACACATATACATTATATAACTCACACAGCTTCATTTTAAAGTATATGACTTCCTATCTGCTGCTCACTTACTGACATGTTGAGCAAGCACATGTTTACAATGCATTATTAACACACTTGTGATGCGTTCAAATAATATGTTATGACCGATATGGGAATTATAACGCATGAGAAAACCAACTAAATATCATTGACCAGCAATTATGAAGAATTCCCTTTATGATACTTAATAATGCTGTGAATGGGGATGATTCAGTTTGATCATTATATCATATATTAAGATATCGTGGCGCACAATTCAGTGTTCAATTTGATTTATTGATCATAAAAAGCACATATTGAGTCAAATTGATCTGAAATCTGAAATATTTTCACTTTCTTTTTTACATTTTGGACTAAATGTTGATTAAAAAAGTACTTATGAAGTATTTAATTAATTGAACACCCCAAAAACATGTTATATCATGACATATATCATGTATCATATACAATATTTTGACATATTGTCCAGCCCTTAGCGTTATAAAACATTATGAACATTGATGAGTGCTTATAATTATTACTATTCAGTGTTTTAGACATATTTTTAAAGTATATATGAACTTCACAGTAAGGGTTACCCCTCCCAAAGAGATCAAAATGAGTTTTTGTGAGTCAGAAACAAAATGGGGAACATCAATGAGATGTTTTATGTGTGAGTGTTTTATGAGAAATGATTGGCAGTTATGAAGGTTACATTATTGTGGAATCTGCTGTTTATTGACCTTCAGATGTGAGACTGATGTGGGAGAGAGCTGGTGTGAGGGGAAGACAGAACCTTTATGACCACACACACACATACACACCCACACACACACAGGAAAATAAGGAGGGTGAGGGGGCGAGACCGGTTGGCCTTCTGGCGAACATGTTTGGCTCCCTCGTAAACATCTCATTTGATATACGGGATGAAGAGTTAACAGCAAGCATTTCACAGCCTCGCCTTCCAGCTAAAGGATGCACTCATCCACACACACACACACACACCCACACACCACACACACACACACACACACACACACACACACACACACCACACCACACACAACACACACACACACACACACACACACACACACCACACACACACACACACTCACACACACACACACACACACACACACACACACACACACACTAAAGCCACACAAACCACAGCCAGCATGCTACACAGACTCTGAGCTTTAACACTTCCAGGGACCACACACTGACTCAGAAAACACACTGCAGGGACATAAGGAGAGTTCAAAACACACACACATACACGCACACACCCACAAACACACACACATATGCATGTATGTAAAGCAGTGTAGAAGGGTAGACAAAATAATAGATGCAGTCCAGTGCAGTGATGCAACTTTAGGGACGTTTGAAACTGCATTACATCACGAGGTGTTCCTGTTGTACTGTCAGACACTTAGAGCTGCCTAAATAACTGCTCAAACTTTTACACACACACACACACACTGATGCCAAACCCATGCACCACAGCCTCACCAGAGTGGGTAACACAGCCTCAGTGTGCACTTGCTGGAGTTTTCTTTCACACACACACAGTTTTTTTTTTATCCATAATCACACAGAGGCTGGTGGAGATATTACAGAGAGGAGCATCATTAGAGCTTCTCCCACTATCTAATCTACACTTTAATAGCACAGACACACCCTTATTACGTGTGAACATATAGCCGAGTTCACACAGAGAGGCAGGGAGACTGAGGAGACACTGAAATGATTTAAAGTCTCCAAAGAATTTAAATGGTTTGATTTATTTGGAGCTAAAGCAGGATTTAGTTGCTGTTCTGAGTTTGTTTTGTCCTGGTTTATTGGGTTTGTTGTTTTGGATGGAAATGTCGGCTAAATGAAATGTAATGTAAAGTGTTGTATCTACAAGTAGTGTGAATTAACATTAAATTAATGTTTTATCAAAAATCTGAGACACTGTTACACTTTTGTAACTCTAATATTAATCAAATTAAAAATAATAAAAGGAGTAGAAGAAATGAAAAATGTACGACTTGTATAATAAAAACAAAAAGTGAAGCTCAACTAAATTAAAATGGCGGTGGTGGTCTTCGTTATAAGCATGAAATTGCAGACCATAAATAATGTGCTCATCTTTGAGGCACAATAAGAAAAACACGCACATGAAGCTTCTGCATCTCGGCGAAAGCCAGAGAAAATATTAGTTTCCCACAATTTTTTGTATAAAACGCAAACTCTTCACATTAACCCCCCCTTCCCCTTCCCCCTCTTCCTGTCAACTTTTTAGCATGTGAGCAAACTTTGGGTTGACAGGCAGGCCGGAATGAAAG
This sequence comes from Trematomus bernacchii, assembly GCF_902827165.1. Classification (NCBI taxonomy): domain Eukaryota; kingdom Metazoa; phylum Chordata; class Actinopteri; order Perciformes; family Nototheniidae; genus Trematomus; species Trematomus bernacchii. The sequence continues at coordinate 30,518,861 of NW_022987739.1, forward strand.
CAGCGGAGTCTCCATCACTGCAGCTGAAACCAATCAGCTTCTCCACGCCAAAAAAAAAGTCCCGGATTTGAGATTTTTTTACGTATTTTATTTAATTTGATTGACGCGATGCGGGAAAAAAAGAGAAAACGGGGCGTCACGGAGCTGCCGTTAATACGGTTTAATTAATTAGCAAGCCTATTTTAATTATATTGTTTGTACATTTAGTAATATGTGTAAAAATATTGCTTTTAATATAAATCTGAATCCAAATCCTCCTTTTACATTTTACGCAGGTGAGAAGTCCGGAGACTGTATACGCGCGTAATTTGGTGAGAAAAACACCTCGTAAACATAAACGCTGTTTGTGTTTCTGGTAGTTTTGGACAAGAAGAGTCACCCTGCTGTGTTTTTTTAAAGGTCAGAGAGGCTGAGAGTAGCTGCTGTCAGTGCGAGGAGGCTCTACTTTTTCAGAATAAAGTGGATTCCTCGTTGAAGTGGAAAAACGAGACGAAGCAGCAATGCGCATATTTTCTGTGTTTCTTGTTCGAGAACCCGTCAGATGCTTTTAAAAGTTTACTTTAAAACTCACAATTAATCTAAAATGTATGTTTGTGTATGTTTTTCTTTACGTTATTGTTCCTGACATGACGGTCTGCAGGAGGGCTGTTTCTCATTGTTACGCATTTGGCTTCAGTTTGTGAGGATTACGCAGCAGCAGCCTGGAGGCCTGAACTTCCCCACAGTCCCCAAACACACTCACACACCTGAGATCTGTCATATTTACATTTCTGACTCCTTTTCACCCACTCTCGGGGTGTGTGTGTGTGTGTGTGTGTGTGTGTGTGTGTGTGTGTGTGTGTGTGTGTGTGTGTGTGTGTGTGTGTGTGTGTGTGTGTGTGTGTGTGTGTGTGTGTGTGTGTGTGTGTGTGTGTGTGTGTGTGTGTGTTTTTTCTCCGAGGCTCTGTGTTCTGTCCCCTGAGCTGCAGAGGTTAAAGGCCCGTGTTGGACACCTCTCCGTCCCCTCGCTATGTTTTATTCAACAGCCCCGTCCCGTGTTACCGGTGCACGTTCAGTTAGTAGATTATATGTAAACCCTGCACGTGTTAAACAGTAACACCAGTGACAGTAATGGCTCATTAATTATTTTTTCTAAAGAGTTAAAAAGTCACAAAGTGTTATTTATGACGCATTTAAGCATACGTTTTCAAAAAAGAGGATTTATTTTCACCCAATTAGATTTTAATGTGCACACACACACACACACGTATTTAAATACATTGCAAATATAAATTATTCTGACCGTGTGCGATAAATCAAACCACTTATTACCAAGCGTCCATACAGCTCTAAAAAGGCAGCAAAAACCATCCCCTTAAATATTTAACTCACAATATTCATACATGGGTTGAGTCCTTCAATACATTATATATAGGATTTTATTGACGTATCTACGGATGGTGCATATTTAATAGGTTATATTAAATTGAACTAATAATCCGTAAAAGTAATACTAAAGGAAATACATTTGACTGCAGTGCAAAGAAGCTGATATGTATTATGCATGCAGAATTAATAAGTAAAATATGATTTAAGTCTTAAAAACAACTAAATTAATGTTTTAATGGCCAATCAAAAAAACGTGGAGATTCTGATAATTCCATTATTGTATTAACATTATTAAAATAGATTAAATGACGTTACATATTATTATTAGAATAATAAGTGCAATTAAAGTGCTCATTATTATTAATTTGTAGTTAAGGTATAGGTATGGTTAGGCCGAGACAAAGAAAAGGTTTTCTATACGTTATAATGAATACTATTTTTGATTAATTGCCCTATAATTAACATGCAGTTTAAGCGCTTTTAGGTGAGTAGATGAACTTGAAGTCTGCAGACCTGACCAGTGTGTGTGTGTGTGTGTGTGTGTGTGTGTGTGTGTGTGTGTGTGTGTGTGTGTGTGTGTGTGTGTGTGTGTGTGTGTGTGTGTGTGTGTGTGTGTGTGTGTGTGTGTGTGTGTGTGTGTGTGTGTGTGTGTGTGTGTTTGTACTCACTGTTTACGGCGTGTCTGTAGCGCTGCTGGCCGCTGAGGAGGCTCTGTCCATTGAGCAGCAGTATTGGATCCAGGGCTGGGCTGTGCTTCGGCTCCTGACGCACTACTTCTTCGCACACGACCCTCTGCCAAATGCTCTGACTCTGGACTCTTCTGGGACCGAACCGAAGATCCACAAAGAAGAAGGAGGAGGAGGAGAAAAAAGTTGGAGACGGTGTAGTGGAGGTGGAGAGGGAGAGGAAGGGGGAGCGATTGCGCGTAAAACAGCCGAGGGAAGATGCTCTTCTGTCGGGGAAGCAGAGGCAAAGAGACCGTGTGAGCTCTGGAGGTCGAAAAAAACTTGATATTAACGCTTCACTTTTTCCTCTTTAAGTCAAAACGCGTTTTTGTTTTCCTTCCTCTGAACTCATGGCTTCATCCTCGGAGGAAAAAGAGCGCGACGTACCCGGGGAAACAACCCAAAAGCTTTAAGACAAAACACGGAGAAACAAACACCGACGTGAGAGTTTTAGTAAGAGCCGGATTGATCGGTGCTAAAAGGACCGGTTTCTAATCAGAGTCACTTTCAATCTTTCCTGTGCCAACGGGCGCACTGACTGATAGAGGGAGGAGAGAAGGGAGGAGAGACAAAGAGAGAGGGAGGGAGGGAGGGAGAGAGGGAGAGGAGGAGGCGTCAAAAACCTACCCATGAAAGCATGCTGTGGGCCGGATCTCACTTATAAGACGCATAACATGATACACAAGTGACTTTTTTCTCATAAATTAGCTTTTTTAGGCCATTTTGAAGCAGATATGCATTACGCGTGGATTCTTGACTTTAATATCCTTCAGATTTTACTTTATTTGGTGTCTCCATTTTACCATAAACAGTTGGGCAATTATTCATTAATCATATCTGCTGAAATCTTCTTCACAGGCCATCCTTTGTGTACAAGTGTCTTTTGCACTTTTTTCCTAAGAACTCCGCATTTTTAGGCCATTTTGAACCAGATGTCAAAGGGCATTACGCATGGATTCTTGACTATAATATCCTCAGGTTTTACTTGATTCGGTGTCTCCATTTAACATAAACAGTTGTGCAATTATTCCTTAATCATATCGGCTGAAATCTTCTTCACAGGCCATAATTTGCAGCTGGCTATCAGAGAGACCTTGACATTAGCCAGAGGAGAGATAGAGCTCTGTGTTTCCCACTAATACTTTCTGCTTCCCGCAGCACTAACTTATCAGCTCCCGCCTAATACTTTCACACATGTCAGTATCATCCCGCAGATAATCCCCCAGGTGAAGTCCATACATGTTAATAAGTAGCCTATAATAAGTGCCTTCTGCTTATTAGATGCCCTCAATACAACAGGAGTGTCTCTGTTAATGATAAACCTGCGCGCAGTGCGTAAACGTCACATCCCTCCAAATATGTGCCATCAAATGCGTGCAAAGGCTAAACAAAAAAACACAGTTTAAAGCAAGGTACAGATTGTGGGGTTTACTGAACATGCAAATTAAAGATTTAATACTGAAACACTGCAGAGACAATGCTCATGTGTCAGGTGTGCATATTTGGATAATCTAACACAATTGGAGCGACACAAAGAGAGCTCATTCTTCAGATTAGCAGAATCAAAAATGAGAAATTAGTGCTTTTAGGAATATTTTATAACGCACACTGGACGGTCATTATACACTCCTTGTGCTTTATGTCAAAGGCCAAATGCAAAGATATGCTCGCTGCGCACATTTGGAAACAACCAGGAGCTCCATAGAGACACAGCAGCATTAAAGATGATCCATTAGTGCTTTTATGGATACTTTTTTGACAGGTTTAACTTCCATGTGTGACTGAACAGTTAACCCTTTGACCTGATGTCAGAGTGTCTGATAAACAAGGAAGCCGTTGAGAGTCAGGTGACACTAAAAACTTATATTTAGGATGTTTTCTGAATGCACGTTAATACTTTAAAAAAATGGATATGTTTTATAATGAAACTCTGGAAAAGTAGATAGTTCTTTTTTTCCTCAAAATTCGTGATTTGCTTAACTTTTTACGTGATTATAAAACCCTGAAGCAATGCCAGTGGTTAGAACTGTAAACTATTTCGAGCAGAAATAAGACCATACATTATTAACGTTAACACACATTTTGTTTTTTACTTTTCTGCAGCTCCACTCCTGTTTGTGATTCTCCCAGCCTGACTCATCCCACACTGTGTCTATAATCCTAGGGTAAACTGCAACAGGGGGAGGCTTTCATGCACATTTTAACGAGAGCATGCGTAACCGAGTTGAGCAACCGAAACGGAGCCACAGGTTTGAAACATCTGCAGCAGCGAGACTGTGCCTGTGCGTAAAATGTGTCCGAGCCTCACTCTGCTGCAGGGGGTCAGGCTGCGACAGTGGAGGGGCACCAGCGAGAAGAAGAGGAAGAAGAGGAGGAAGAGGAAGGGGGTGTTACTGGATTCGTGCTCACGGGCCTTGGGTGATCAAAACGTGAAGGGGAAGGTAAAATGTCCGAGAGCAGATCCGCGTGTGTGCGTCGTCATTTGTGTTCATTGCTTTCCAGGAAAAAGACCCGAGCTGAGACTCTAAGCTGCACGGGCCTGATTCAATAGAAGATTTTGGAAGATGTGTCCACTTGATCAATAGCAGGTAGCTATTGATCAAAGCTCTATAAAGGGCAATTGAGTAAATTCACCGAGACAAAAACCTGTGTATTCTTAATTAAAACCATATTTAGATAGAGACTGACTCTGCATCACATTCCCATTTAGAGGGGAGTTTTCACTCTATTAGAATACAAACATGCTCCTATTAAAATATGGGCCGGAAATGCACAAAAACATGCATTTTTATGGAGAAGAAGGGTGCCATGATTCGGTGATTATTTATATTTAGTTGGTGGTCCAGTGCCTTGCAGAAAGTGAACTCGCACTAGCACTAAAGCTACCAGTTTACGTGATTTTGTTTGTTGGTTTGCAACATTTCCAGCACTTGGACTTGCACTTGGACTGTGCGTTAAATGCGTCCAAGTGTGCTGGAGAGGGCACCAGCGAGAAGGACTCGAACCAGTGACCAATCCTGTTACCAAGCCAAGTTATACGGTCTGAGCTACTGCCACAACATTTAAAGCATCACATCTCATGCACTACATCATCCAGAGTGTACCAAATCTGTAAAATATGCCACTATCAGGGTTGGCTTCATGGGGGGTCATTCGCGGGCCATGCCCCCCCCCCCCCAAACGAGTCACCGTGCCCCCACAACGCAGGGCGGGCAAGCCCTGCCACTTTGCCGTTTTTTTGTTTTGCTAGTGATTTGTCAACGGGGGGAGCCTCGCTGCGGGGAAACGGTGTAGCTTTGTCGCCTGTCAGCGCAACTTCAGTGATGCCGTTTAAAAACGGTGCCGGCCGTCAGCGAACCGAGCCGGCCGTCAGCGAACCGAGCCGGCCGTTCTGTGATTCTCCTGATTCTACAGATGGCCAGTCTGCCCCTGGTTTAGATAGTTAACTTAAGTTATCTCAGTGGGTCTCAAACGGTTTGGTCACCATTTATGTAAACAATTATTTCCGAGGAACACCTTTATATGATCATTGTAGTTATTAAAAAATAAGAGAATAAATGAAAAACAGGTATGAAATATAGGACAGTAAAACAAGAATACAGTTTAAAAGAGGAGTGATTAGTAAAATAAAGAAAAAGTCAATCTGTTTACAGTTCTGTTTCATATGAGTGTTGAGAGATGTATCCATAGATCTCTTAATTTTGCACCAGATTGATGCATTTAACTTCAATATTTTAAAAAAAAATCTTCCCGGCAGCATGCCCCCGGACCCCCCTCGGATGTTAGGTCCATCACTTAAATCATGTTCACATGATAGGATACTAAATACATTTGCACACTTTTTATATGGTGGCCTATGTCCATATGTTTCTGATTTGGTGGTCGTGCCACAACCGTGCATGTATGCACAAGTCATGGTGCGCTAGAAAATAGCACTACACCCTGACCCCTGCAATGTGTGTGAAAACAAGAGACTTTACAGCATGTTTTGAAATTGAAGTTGCGTTGGTGTTTGTGTGTTGGTTGTTGACGGCAGTGTGTGCCCCCCCCCCCCCCCTTCGATTTGTTCTAAAGTCGACCCTGACTATACAACATGTTGAACTCACCTTTTTAACGCAGCCTGCTATCAGACACCTGGCAGCTGCAGAGAAGAAGAGGAATTAAATGAGAGCTGCTCTTTCGCCAATGTTAATAAATATGATAATGATTACTAGTTGATTTATATTGTGTATTAGCTCATCTGAATATGTTAAGTAACTACTGTTCGATAAATGAAATAGAGTCCGAACATACCAACAGTGGTGAGGGATAAATAAAGAAACAGATCTAAAAAGCTGCAAATAAAACGCTCATGTTCTCTCGCAGATTGTCGCGATGCTTCTTCTTCGTGACATTTACGAGATAATTCCTGCAGCTATTTTTATTTCATCGTAAAGGGCTCGTTAGGGGGTGAAAATAAGAGCGTTTAAATCCATTTAAAGCTTTATTTCTCACCATGCAGGCCGTTAAACCCGGAGTGGCTGCGGTTTTTGGATAGGGCGATATTAAGCTGCACCCACATCACGTGACCTGTGGCATGTGCAGTTTATTTAGGCGAGTGTGTTTAAATGAAATGGACTGTTTAAAACTTGGAGGTGGATTTGCATTAATATTTCGTTTGGTTGTTGATATAAATGTACAGTATCATGCATGTGGTTAATTTTTCATCATTTCTATGTATTGAAGAAACATGTATTTCGGCTTTAATATTTAATCACTGCAGTTAACGTGCATTATAACCAGAAATCAGACACTCAACATCGTCCTTTTTTTCTGTGTTTTTTCAATATTTAAAACATTTTTCTAATTTCAGGAGGAGAGATCAAATGGAGCCTCATTTTGTCATTTTAACTTTGTTTTTTTCCTGCACAGAAAGTGTGTGTGAACATCCTCTCGGAGTATTTATTCAAAGAAATGTTAACTAACTGCATGTCGTCTCATCGCGATGGGGCTGCAGAGCTTAATTATTGAAGCCCGGCGGACACACACACACACACACACACACAGACACACACACACACACACGCACACACACCACACACACACACACACACACCACACACACACACACACACACACACACACACACACACACACACACACACACACACACACACACACACACACACACACACACACACACACACACACACACACACACACACACACACTCGCACACACACTCTTGCCCTTTATATATCCTCCATTTCCTGGGGAAGGGGGATCTAGGAACGAGCCCAAACAGGCGTAACGAGAAGAGGAATGAAATATTGATCCGTGAAAGAACCCGGATGGAAAACAGATCCAGAGTCAGCCGTTAATAATGGACGAGAGTCAGCTAATGTTAAACATACAGGATATAATATGTTTTATTATTATGAATTAGTAAATAAGTCTATATTAGTATTCGGGAATTTGTATATTGTGCATTTCTTTTTTTTACTTTATAAAACGTTCTACTGTTGCTGTTGATAATTAAGCAATTTATATTTATATTTTATATTAAACTGTACCGTTGATATGTTTATATGTGATGTTTATATTTATTTGTATTATATTTTTCATTAATGTGCAATGCCTCACACGATGCTGACCAAGAAAACCCCAATTCGGAATGAATGAAATACACCGTCTCGTCCCCTCACCCTGAGTGTGTTTGTGTGTGTGTGTGTGTGTGTGTGTGTGTGTGTGTGTGTGTGTGGCCGATCACCTCATACCTAAAAAAAGTCAGCAGAAAAGAATAACACCATTTTATTTTGTACACTTCCAAGGAGCAAAGCGATTTATAGAAAGTGACCCTGTGTGTGTGTGTGTGTGTGTGTGTGTGTGTGTGTGTGTGTGTGTGTGTGTGTGTGTGTGTGTGTGTGTGTTTGATTTGAAGCAGAGCAGAACTCCGGCACAAAACTCATTTCAAATTCAAGAAGTCAGCAGAATAATTTAGAGAAGAATGCATCTGGCTTGGATCATGCAAAAAAAAAAAACATTAATAAATAACCATATTTTTTAGCCTTGAATGAACATTATGGAATTATATATTATATAGGGGAAACATGCATGCATTTATGCATCACACAAATTACATTTACGCACTTTTTGAATTAAATTATTGAGTTTTATCAGGATTTTCTTGCTTCATTGGTGCTTGTTGTTGCTCTCCTGATGATTTCTGTTGTCATGTTGTTGAACACAGAGGACTCGAGCATCATTTGTGCAAACAGCGCGGCTGTGTGGTGAACAGGAAAAGACGGAAAACAAGAAACAGAAAACAACAAGGCCAAGGAACCAAAAAGTGTGAATTCAAAGTCAAATTAATGACATTTCGTCGGTTTTCAAATTACTTTAATTGCCCTAATTTAGCAGCGCAGTTTCTCTGTTCGCTAACAACGACTGCATGCAAACAGCGATTAAAACTCAACCAAACGATAAAAAAAAAGTCAATTTATGTGATCAGTTTGTCAGAAATATGGGGATATCGGAATATAATTAACATGTCCGGAGGTTTTATTGGTGAAATACACATTATATAAGTATTTAAATAGTTTCGTTATTCGTTAGAAAGCTAGGATATCTGCAGTGACGGAGCTCTACACTGATAATACATCTGTAAATTGTTATTAAATCTAAATTATTCAGGGTTTGCAACGATATTGTGAAAGCATCGACAAATTACCCAATGTAATTCTCTTCGGTGTTTTCTGAAGAAAGACATATCGATATTTCACTAAACTCGTTATTAATTCACGTGAACGCTTGTTTAGTCTAAGCTCCCAGAGATCATGATGTTTGAAAAAAACGTGTTTAAAAAGTCCTTTATGGTCAAAATAATGAAAGAAAACAGAAACTGACCTAAAAACGAGATTCAGGTGAATAATGGAAAAATAAATTATGAATGAAACATAATAATAAAATAGTATTTCTGAATTAATGACAACAAGCTTGAACCGATTAGCTAGATATTTCCTACATGATAAAATAACATTATTAACATTGTTGTTAATGTTATTATAATTAATCATACATTTAGAAATAAAATTGAAGATTTCCACGGGGCATTTTTCGTAAGGAAACAGTAAAGGCTAAGGGCCATTTGTACCCACATCAATTATTAATATATTATTATCATTATTATTATTATTATTATCATTACTATTAAAGCATCCTATTGTGACTGAAACTGTGTTGATATGATCCTCATTCCGCGCTGTTCCTCTGGATTAAACGCTGGTTCTGGGGACTCTCAGTTTTAATTGAAAACGAAAGTAACTCACGCGTAACGCACAACAGACGTGTGACACAAAACAGACTATTAAACAAAAACTGAGCAAAAATAAATACATATTTTTCGCAGAACACCCATTTCACATTTCTGTTATTTGCTTGATTATAACGAAAAGGGAGGGGGGGCTGAAATGCGACGTTTAAATCTGTATAAACGCATTTTACTTCTGTGCGTAATTACGCGCATTTAAAAGGGCCTTAACGGAGTTTTCCTCTGCATTAAATGTATTGTTTCCCCCGGTTGCATTAGAGAGTGTGTGTGAGGTGTGTGTGAGGTGTGTTAAAGCGCTAAATGATTTTAAAGGATGTATCTCGTTTCCCTGCAGGATTAATTTGTCTCTTTCAAGACTTTCCTCCAAATTGCTTCCATGCAGAGGTCACGACTCGCGGGTCCATTATTGCTGCTTCACACCATTTCTCTTCCGAGGAGCTACACACACGCGCGCACGCACACACACACACACACACACACACACACACACACACACACACACACACACACACACACACACACACACACACACACACACACACACACACACGCACACACACACACACACACACACACACACACACACACACACACACACACACCTGAGGATAACTGATTTAACATTTATCCCCCATTACCATATCTCTATATTAGGCCTTTACACTATGATATATTATTAAGAAAGTGTAATGATGGGCTAAATAGTTAAAATCATTGTTATAATGTCATTTATTTTGTAAAACAGGCATTAATATTGAAATACATAGAAATAAAATCAATAACCTCATAGACTTCAAAATAAGAAAAATCGAGCACATTTTAAATTATTTTTTAAATATTATCCTTTTTTCTGTACAAATAAGACAGTATTAATAAAAAGTCTTAAAGTTTTAACTTATTTGTTAATATTAAATGATGTACTAAAGATCGGTTCAAAGCCATTGATAATACCTGAATAGGAAAAAGGTTGAAAATCTATTATTTCATAACTTATTAAGCATTTTGTGATGAGTTATGAGCATTTTAAACTCCATTTTAACCTCATAGATAGGCAGAATATTTTTTTTAAATATCAAAAGTTGTTCAAATTTGTGTTTTTTATCCTATTTAAAAAATGTTTACTAACATAGATAAAGTACAGTTACAATTTGTTAACCTTTTATTAAAAAAAATGTCTTTTTGGAGAGAGAAATGTTGATGATTTTTCCTTCAAAATGCAGAAATGAGAATCAAATCAAGCTTCTAATAGACTTTGCATTAAAACACGGACCTTAAAAGTCTTAAAAAAGATGCAAAAGTTGGATTTAAAACAAAAAATTGTAAATAATGTGCACGTTTAATTCTCCTATCTATCAGCCTCTGGCCCTTTGCACCACACAGGATTGTTTTTGCTTCGGGTGAGACCCCGGGGCCCCTTTTCTTCCTCCCAATAAGTTCTTTACCTGAAATCAAATCCCCTCTCTAACGATGGGGGGGAGGGAGGGGGGGGGGGGGCAGAGCGTCAGCACTCTGCACTATGTCATTGGGAACAAGTATTTGACAGTTGGAATTATCTGTAAATACTTCATTAAAGTGCGCACGAGCTGCTCCCCTCCTGTGCCTCACGCTCCACCTCTGCTACGATTTACAAACGATAACATAAACACTTTGAAAAAGAAATTCAATTCTCATTTGAAAAGAATTGCAAAGAGGGAGGAGGAGGTCTGGGTAATGAGGTTTGGAAAGTGAGCAGGGTTTACTTCCACATGCACACGTCTGCAGACTCTCTGACTTGTTGCAGGAAGACAACTATAATATCATTGCCATTATTATTTAAAACAAACTAATGCAATGACATGCTTCCTTGTAAAGACAGAATACGATTTTCAAAGAGTTCATTCCTTATTTAATGGTTATTTTTAGTAACTTCCTGTGTCAAATTAAATCTGCAGTTTTTTTTACAAAACTACCAAAAAGGAGAGCCTATATTATATTTCTGTCTTGGTGCTCTATGCATCCAAAATCAAATAAATTAGTCAACTATTTACTCGTTTTTTCTTAAAAATACAGGTTCTTAATATCGCCCTGCAGCAGGCTTACAGACACAGCAGTATTACAAATATAATAACACATATAGAAAGGTGGAAGAAGTACCCAGGTCTTTTGCTCAAGGTGTGGAAATGCTCTGTTAAAAGCAGAGGTCCTGTGTTCAAAATGTTACTCAAGTAAAAGTACAAAGTCTTAGAAAATATACTTGAAGTACCAAAACTAAAACTTTGCAGAATGGACCTTTTTGAACGGTTTGTAATTAGTGATCCATTGATGTGAACGTATTGTCTAGCAAAAAATGTTAAAAAACATCCAAGCAAAGTACCCTCAAAAGTGTACTCGATGAAACATACTTTCCACTACTTAGACTATACACACACACACACACACACACACACACACACACACACACACACACACACACACACACACACACACACACACACACACACACACACACACACACACACACACACACACACACACACACACACACACACACACACACACACACACACACACACACACTCTAAATTCAACCTAACTTCACAAAGTGGTCCCCCCCTGTCAGTCTGTCTGTCTTAATAACTCCTTCTCACACCTGAGAGGAAACGCAAACTGAGCCTCTTGTGAAGTGAAGTAGAAAAGTACATTTTCTCAAGTACATTTGAGGTATTTCACAGTTTACTTAAATGTACTTTAATCCTACTTTGAGTATTTTAATACTTTCACTCCACTACATCTCAGAAGGAGATATTGTTATTTTTTTCTGCACAATATTTATCCTGACAGCTTAAGTTACTTTTAAGTTTTTCACAACCTTCTTTCCTAAAAAGTCTCGTTTTCGTGGCTCCAAAATCCACAAATATTCACTTTAATATGACATTAAACTGAGAAAAGCAGAACATCTCTACAAACAGAGTGGGAAAGCAGCATTATCTGAAGTGTTTGCATGAAAGATGAATATTTAATTAAGCTTAGTTGATTATAAAATGACTGATCTGTCCAGTACTTGATTCTTTGACTAACTGCTGGAGATATAGTGAATCTGCAGATGCTAAAGCGAGACCAAACAACACCTCATACTCCACGTGATTGAGTCTGACGATGAGGACAAGGACACGTACAACGACCCCCCCCCCACACACACACACACTCACACTCACTCTCAGGTCCTACCATAGAGCCTGCTGGTCCCCAAAGTTTTCTTCGAACATTTCGTCGGCGTCACAAACTTCCCAAACGTCTACGACTCACAGGCAAGCAAACGGCCTTGTGGGTAAACAAAGGTGTGTGTGATGGTGGATGGTTTCACTTTGCACCCCCCCCCCCATTCCCAATCCCCTCAAAGTGGGCGGGACCACTGCATTCAAAGTAAATGTCAATCATTTACTGTCAGACACCAATGAGGAAGCTTTTGTCTCCCAACGTAAATCCCTTTGATTTCACTAAAGTGAGTCAATGATTGAAAACATGCAGCGAGGGACACCCACACCGGCCTGTGGGGTATTTACTGTGTGTGTGTGTGTGTGTGTGTGTGTGTGTGTGTGTGTGTGTGTGTGTGTGTGTGTGTGTGCGTGTGTGTGTGTGTGTGTGTGTGTGTGCGGGGTCCTGAGTGGCTGTCAGAGCGATAATGATCAGGCGGGCTGCGGGGTCAGAGGTCACCTCATGCTGTGATCTCCTGTTTGTTATTGCTATGCTGCCCTTGGACGGGTTAACATAGCACACACGGCATCAGCTGCTGCGTGCACTTCCTCTGACTCACAGACACACAGACACACACACACACACACACACACACACACACACACACACACACACACACACACACACACACACACACACACACACACACACACACACACACACACACACACTTAGAGACACAGACAGTGCTTGAGAGGCGTCTGAGGGTCACTTCCACATGCTGATGGGCTCTCAGTGAACTATCTAACTGCTGAAATGTGATCCCTCTGCAGGAGGAGACATCTAGATGTGCAATTAACTCTTACTAACAGCTTTGGAGGTAAAACATAACCATCTGCAAGCATTACATTCAGACTTTCTTTAGAGATTCACACATTACTTTGGAAAGCCCAAGGTGTTTTAATAAGCTATCTCAACTTAAACTCATGTAGGGCTGCAACCAATTATTTACATTGTGGATTAATTCGAGGATTATTATAAATGTTTAGGTTGTTGTGTCTGAAAAAAGCCAGATAATGGAATAAATATGCCTGTCAGTTTTCTCCAAAGCCCAATATGAAGTCCTTAAAGGTGGGGTAGGTAAGTTTGAGAAACCGGCTCGAGATACACTTTTTGTTATATTCCATGGAATGCTCTTAACATCCTGATAGCAATGAATATCTGAAGTGCTTTGACAAAAAATCCATAAAAAATGGGTACCACTTTACAATAAGACTACCCTTATAAAGGGTTTACGAATAGTTTGTAATTCATTGATTAATTAGGTTGTGAACACTTTATAAATCATTAATACGCTTTTATAAGACATGAGATAAACAGGGCAACTGTGACCGGTTGCTTGCCAAATAGTGAGCCCATATTTATCTGCTAAGCCTTACTGTATATTGGCTACCTAGCTTACTTTGTGTTCTTCATCATCCAGCATCCTTGGTATCTGTTGTTCACTGAGTTGATTCTCGCTAAGTAGCCAATATAAGGCTTAGTCATCTTGCCAAATAGTGAGCCTGTGTCTATGTTAGAACTGGTTTATAAATGGTTCTTAATGATTAATAAAGTGTTTACAACCTAATTCATAACCTAATTATAAACCCTTTATGAATCATTTATAAGGGTAGTCTTATTGTAAAGTGGTACCTAAAAATATCATCTGTGGAAGCCGTAGTACTGTAAAAAGCACGACCAATCATCTGAGCCGGCCCGGCTAAAATAACTGGATGGCCTACCTGCCTGTCAGCCTTCCATCGGGGCACAAACTTATCTCGTGCCCTCATTGGTCATGTGCGCGTTTGTGTGTGTTGGAGGGGCTCTGTAAGGAAGTGGCAGATTTTCTCCGGTTGTGTATTTTCAAATTCTAGCGCACTCGAGCTGGTTTCTCCAAAATTACCTACCCCACCACGGATCGACCAGGCTAAGCTAACGTTGTCTATGCTCATTCCTCACTCATAACAACGGCCTACAGACATAAATAAACCAGCGACTGTATTCACCATGACACAGACAGTCTGGTTTGTACTTGTTTAACTTTTGTCCAGTTTCTGAACAGATATGAGGAGCTGTGAGCTCTGTGTGCTAACTGCTAACAGCTAACGGCTGATGTTGTGTGGTTGAACGTCAGTGACGGCGGCTGAGATCCTCACCGCTGATTGGCTTCCGCGAGAACGCGTCACGTGAATTTGACGCTCGAGTTGAAAAAATTGAACTCTCGCGTTTAACGCGGCACCGTTCAATCGCCTCAATCGTGTGATTCGCGCCGCGTCCACCGCTTCCTGCGCGCCGTCGGAGCGAATGCGCGTCTGTCCACGTCTCTGCATTGACTTTACATGTAATCGCGCCGCCCCCAAACAGCGCATCGCGTCCGGTGTGAACGCAGCATAAGTGTGTTTTCGGTAAAGAAAAAACAAAGATATTCACTTTACAGTCACAGAGAAGTAAGGAAACTGGAAAATATTTAGATTTAAGGGAATCACAGTATTTAATACTTTTTTTCTTAAAAATAAGACTAAAGACGATTAAAGAATTATGAAAATCGTTGGCAATTAATCAAACTAATCAATTATATAAAGTATTCTTTGCAGCACTTGTTAAAAAAAACTGTTAATAAGAAACTTGTTGTATGAAAAGCAATATTGAAGACTTTAATTTTGTCGTTTTACTTCAAC